>NC_137699.1:46446956-46694456 GCF_964034855.1 Anser brachyrhynchus
TGTGATTTTGTGATATTATTTAGACTGAGCCAGAAAGAA
Organism: Anser brachyrhynchus; assembly: GCF_964034855.1. Lineage (NCBI taxonomy): Eukaryota > Metazoa > Chordata > Aves > Anseriformes > Anatidae > Anser > Anser brachyrhynchus. The sequence goes on from NC_137699.1 coordinate 46,446,996, forward strand.
CCATGTTCAATTTATCTCAGCTGCCAAGTCTGCAATTTACATCCAGAGAGGATTTTTCCGTACTAGAACCTATTGAAAGTCCGTGAAGTTTAGTGCCTTGTAAAGAAAAGCACAAATTACTGTAATGGACCTAATCAGTTCTGCTCTACTGCACCTAGGAAGGAGGTTTACTTCATAAAGATCAGGTGACACCCTAAGACATGATTAACTTTCATCTCACATAGCATGTATATCCATACACAAATGCTCCCCTTGAAAAAAATAAAAAATAAAAATCAGTCTTTTAAAAAAATTTAGTACTTTATATATCCATATCCTATTTTCTAGTGATAGAAATAGAAATAGATGGAAGGGATATATCACATATGATTAACAAAGTGTACTATTCTTTTGTTGGCTGTAGTTCTATGAAGAACTGTCCAGCTTCAAAAAGCATTTGAACATGTAGTTTCAAACAGCCAGATTCTTCAAAGGCATCTTTCTATGCTGGGCCCTGAACACCAGTGTTTTTTAACAAGACATTATTCACACACTTAAAATGCTGCTAACAACTTAGCTCTAAACATGATCACCTAAATATCTTTGTAAGTCTGGTGTCATGTTCCCTCCCCCTCACCTTTTTATTTTTCAGTGTTTTTATCCTTGCAAGAATTTCACACCAGAAAGCAGATAACAGAGTAAAAGGAGAATCAAGTAGCAAGGTAAATGATTTTATTCCCTGAATCATATAAAGACAGAACATCCTGATGTGGTATGAGCAATTTACCAAACATTCATATTCAAATCATGTATTGATTCTATTTAGATTTAGCTTGATTTTATTTAGGAATCAAATCCATCCCTACCTACAGTTTTTCAATGAAGGTTGCATTAATCTCTTAAAACGGGATTAACAGATGTAGACAGAAGTACTCATCAAACTTAATTTTAAAATAGTGGCCATTATATTAGTCAACCTTAGCAAAGAGAATTACTATCATTAATACACACCAGAAATCTTTCTCAAATTATTCCTCTTTGCTAGAAGGCTTGTTAAAAAAAAAAAAAAAAAAAAAAAAAAAAAAAAAAGGAGGAAAGAAGAGATTACAATCTTCATTGTAATTATTCTACATAATTATTTATTGCTGTAATTGCTTACAGAGCCTGGATTTTATAGAAAGCAGGGACTTTTCAAAAATCCATCTCTATTCTAGTGATAACCATCATTATTTACAATCTGAAACATGTGGAACTTTTAGTCAACTTGATAGCTTTAGGTATATACAAACTCTAGTCTGACAGAGAGAGAATTAAATTTCCACCTTATAGTGATGCAAGGTCACAGTGCTCACTCCAGTGAATTGGTGATGTGGGTACTAAATGAGGCTTCTCTTGGCACTGCCAGTTGTCAGTTCCTACATCTTCATCTCCTCTCCTGATTTTCCTACTGAGTGCCTAATTTCAGGCAAGCCACCAGCAAGGGTTATAACAGCTTCAGTTTCTAAGAATTGGACTAAGAGACGGATACTAAATGCACATGCTGCGGAACAGATGTGTTCTGTGATACACCAGCAGTGCAAGTCCATTCAGTGTGGGTGGAAACCTAGATGCACATCATTGCTTCACCTACCCTTTTTAGAAGGAAAAGTGAGCTCTGAGATATGTAAGATGTTGTGGGATGCTTTAAAAGGTCCCAGGTCTGGATACTATGAGGCCCTCAATACTGTGCCTGACTATCATAGAATCTTAGAATATCCAGAGGACCCATAAGGATCATCAAGTCCAACTCTGGCACAATACAGGTCTAGCCAAAAATTCAGGCCATATGACTGAGAGCACAGTCCGAACACTTCTTAAACTCTGACAGGCTTGGTGCCATGACTACATCTCCGGAGAGCCTGTTCCAGTATGCGACCAACCTCTCGGTGAAGAACCTCTTCCTGGTATCCAGCCTGAACCTCCAAGTCTCAGCTTGACACCATTCCCATGGGTTCTGTCACTGGTCATTAAAGAGAATAGATCAGCGCCTTCCCCTCCACTTCTCCTTGTGAGGAAACTGTAGACCGCAATGAGGTCTCTCCTCAGCCTCCTCTTTTCCAAGTTGAACAGGCCAAGTAACCTCAGCCGCTCCTCATACATCTGCCTCTCTAGGCCCTTCAACATCTTCGTAGGCCTCCTCTGGACACTCTCCAACAGTTTCACATCCTTTCTGTATGGTGGTGCCCCGAACTGCTCACAGTAGTCGAAGTGAGGCTGCACCAGCGCAGAGTAGAGTGGGACAATCACTTCCCTCAACTGACTAGCAATGCTGTGCTTGATGCACCTCAGGATATGGTTGGCCCTCCTGGCTGCCAGGGCACACTGCTGGCTCATATACAGCTTGCTATCAACCAAAACCCCCGGATCCCTCTCTGCAGGGCTGCTTTCCAGTGTCTCGTCGCCCAGTCTGTAAGTGTAGCCAGGGTTGCCCCGTCCCAGGTGCAGGACCCAGCACTTGCTCTTGTTAAACTTCATGTGGTTGGTGATTGCCCAGCTCTCCAATCTGTCCAGATCTCTCTGTAAAGCCTTTCCACCCTCAACAGAGTCCACAACTCCTCCAAGTTTAGTATCATCAACAAATTTGCTCGAAACACCTTCTAGTCCTACATCCAAATCATTTATAAAAACATTGAACAGAACTGGCCCTAAAATGGAGCCTTGGGGGACCCCACTGGTGACTGACCACCAGCCTGATGTGCACCCATTTACCACAACCCTTTGAGCCCTACACAACAGCCAATTGTTCAGCCATTGTGTGATGTTTTTGTCTAGCTGTATGCTGGACATTTTGTCCAGTAAGATCCTATGGGAAACTGTGTCAAAAGCTTTACTGAAATCCAAAAAGATCACATCAGCTGTTTTCCCTTGATCTTGGGATGATCTTGGTATGGTTGATCTTATCGTAATGATGGTGTGATCTTATCATAAAAGAAAATCAAGTTAGTCAAACAGGACCTGCCCTTCATGAACCCATGTTGGTTGAGACCAATGACTGCATTGTCCCCCAGGTGCACTTCAATAACTTCGGATAATCTTCTCCATAATTTCTCACTGATGTGAGACTGACAGGCCTGTAGTTGCCAGGGTCCTCTTTTTTGCCCTTCTTGAAAATTGGTACAACCTTTGCCAGCTTCCAGTCAATTGGGACCTCTCCAGATTCCCAAGACCATTGAAAAATAATTGAGAGAGGTCCCGCGATGATGTCAGCCAGCACTCTAAGCACCCTGGGATAATAGAAACTGGGACTATAATAGAAACATAACCAGAAATGTCCTTGTCCAGTCCTTGAATAATTTCTGAAGAGGATGATCAGGCTCTGGAGTGCCATTTCACAGGGATGTGGCTATTGGGTCCCTCTGTCTCCCCCAGATGGCCTGAATTAGAGTGAAAGACATGGCATAGTTATCAATTTTCCTATCAAGAGAAATAAAGGATATACAACTTACTTTATGTATCTTGATACTCTCACAGTCACTCAGCTTCAGTTCTTACATTTCCAAATCCTACATTTGCATAGTCAGTCCCCCTTCACCACTCAATTAGATGCTCTCATGTATCCATTCCCTGTGTGTCTGTACTATGTCCTTGGATACTATTCAGCTTTCTATTTCATCAGGCTGACCAGTACAGTGTATGGTGCTTAGCACCCAAATATAAAATTCAACCTCCTAGCCTCAACCCTGAAGATCTCAAGACATTTTAAAATCCTTTTGACAATCTTAGAAACTTACCCACTTAACATGTAGGATGTATATACAAAATTCCATTTTAACAGATGGGGTATATTTGAGCAAAATTCAGTTACCTGCACACAAAGTTGATTGAGCTTTTCTTATGTTAGTAAAATTATTTGCATGCAGAAAAAGAATATATACACAGGAAAGATACTTTTTAGAAATCAGAAAAAAACGAAGTGGTTCCACAAGTTTGTGTTGCTTTGAACCCTTAACAGAGCCTTAATTTTATGTTTTTACTGTTCATGTTTCTGAAACAGTCCTAGATGTTCTTTGTTGTCAATCACACTACTATATATATATTTTTTTCAGATTCTGCCTGCAAGTGCCACTTATTCTATTTGTTTAATTACTTCAATTCCAGTTAATTACCCAGTGTGCTCAATATATTCCTTAGTGTATTACCTCGAGAATGAGATTCAGGCCTTCTAAAGCACTGCCAGAGATTGCAAAGTAATCACCCAATATCACTGCTACGGGATAAAAAGAGGGCAAGATTCAGTCATGTATGTTACATACAAAAGTACCATTTCAGGACAATCTCTTAGAAAATACAGAGCAGTAAGGACCATGAGTAAAACATCAGTGATTTTATTTTCATGTAATGTTCTTAGTAAAATGTATATATATATATATATAAATATTTTTTAATGTCCCACTAACCATTACCTAGGCTATTCCTCTTTATAATAGAATCTTTTGTTGTTGTATCAGCCTGCAGTCACAATTACACACTTTCCAGTGCTTCTCTTTGCTCTAGAAGGTTTGTGTCCATGCTCTCCTGGCCATGGTCACATGTAAAATTTTAATGAGAATTTTATGCTACCATTCTATATTTCACCTAATCCCAACTAGTGATCACATGTATAGTATATGGAGAATTGTACATCTGAAATGAATTTCGCCTGATGATTCATGTGCTATTGGTTAACACTAAATAGAATCAGCATTTCAAGGAAATTGCTCTTGTGGCACAAGGCCATTCAGACCACGGCTGTTGTATTTCCTAGGTCTCACCCTCTAAGAATTACTCATACCTTACAGAGCAAAACAACAGCTGTGTAACACATTTACCCTCAACTGTATACACATATCATAGCTGTTCTTGTCTTTACTGACAACCCACAAACCCTTTATGCCCAACAGTCCCTAAACTCAGAAAAAAAGGAGGGGCAGAATGTGTGTCAGATTGCAGAGAGAAAGGGGGAGTGGTAAATTTAGACTTACACAACTATACTCAGGTAAGAAAAAATGTGAGCCATAATTTTAAATCTTTCTTTCTTAGGCTTTCTAGTCTTCTAGCTGGGTGTGGGTTACATCTCAAGATGTACGCTCTTTGTATTTTAGCTATGCAATGATTTTAAGGATAAGGTCTAGAGTAACACTTTTTTCACACGATCTGGGGACTGATTTTTCTTCAGCTTCTCCCCATTTACTTCAGAGAAAGTAAACTCAGAATGAAATATCAGATCAATAGTTTTTCAGCATTACCAAACAAATTTATTTGACTGAAAATGTGTGGTCAAGGAGACATAAAAACTGTGAATACTCTACTAACAATACTCACCTTTGAAAAAGCCTGAGAAAATCACCTTTGACATCTGCTGCCCTGAAATGCCCTGACTGTACTTCTCCAATCATTGCAGAAATCATTGTAATGATTGTCACAAGTAATTTAATACTAACTGGAAGCATAATACAAGTCTGGGGAAGAAAAATGTGAGTGGGAGCTAAACAGTGACACATGACAGCACTAGAGAAAGAAGAGTTTTGTTGCTGTTGTTTTTGTTTTTTGTCTTAGAAGAAACTTCTTAAGCCTGAAGGAAACTGAAGGTAACTGCATCTCACTTGTCCTCTAAGTGAATGCTCTCAGAACCATTCAGGAGATGCTTGGCCAGATCCAGCCTTTCTTGTCCCTGATTACTGTGTCAAGCTGCTATGTACTGCTAAAATAGTTCCATGCAGGTATGGCTTACCACTTCTCCATTTTTTGTTTTAGTGGGTGAAAGAATATGAAACCAAGATGAATAACAAGCTGTTTTGTTTTGTTTTGTTGTTTTTCTTTCAAATTCTCACAGCTTTCATAAAAAGTTCACTTTCTTCACTCCTTTTTATTATTTTTTTTTCTCCCCTCCAGAAATACAAATATTGAACCTTATTGTTTCAGGTGTCCTTAACTCTCATGTTCTTTTTTTTTTTATTTTTTCTTTTTTCTTTATTTTTCTTGTAATAGACAATTAGCCCCTTTAGTTAGAAGAAATCCCCTTTGCTATATTTACACACTAGTTCTTTTAAATAACTTCCCTCGTCTCTTCCACTGAGACCATGTTAAACTTGCTAAGCAATCAACCTCCAAGGCATGCACCCGTAGAGCCCTAAGTCATAGGAAAATGATTGGGATGGGTATGTTCTGTTTTGGGTCTGGCACTCTATATTGTCAGACTACATGAAAAGGAGCCTCCCTTCTGACTAACCAACATGTTTTTGCATCTCTGCAGACAGCCAAGATTAATAAAACTTTAACCACTAAATTTTCAACGAGTCTATTCATTAGAAGGGGGAAGGTAGGAATAACTTCACCACAAAAGACTTGTGTTGCACTAAAGCTAATAAAACAGAGGTATCAGTTTACAAGGAGCAGGCAGAGATTGGTTGAAATGACAGGTACATTTTTATGCCACAGGGCTGGAAACACTTTTCAAAGAAGAAAATTTGACAGTGACTGACATGTAGCACAGGTATAATTAATATGAACAAGGAAACCTGAGCTCTATTGTTTGTTCCTGAAAACAGACTTGTGTTTCCTGCTGAAAACAGACTTGTGTTTCCAATGAAATCTGTAACAACAACAACAAAGTAATGTGTCCTTTCTTGTAAGCAGTGATAGCTGTATTTGGATTTATAGTCAAGGGAATACTAATTTTGCATTTGTGTCTGGTGACTTCTCCTCTCTGCCCACCCCCAAAACTCCTAATGCAGAAGAGGGCAGTCAATTCTAATACAAAACAAGAAAGAATTCCAGTTCAGTGGGTTCACAGACGGAGGTGCAAATTAAAATTTCAGCATTTTAGGAATGAAGTTTATATCCATCTCTGGATTTTTAGCTGTGCAAGTATATTTGTGAGTTGCTGGTTTCATCTGGTTGGATGAGGCCTTTTAAGTTTCCTGTAGATAGGCTTTCTATTGTGCTTCTAATGGGAGAATGTGGAGAAATTACTAACCATTTGTCTGCAATAGATATCAAGTATCCCAAACAACTTCACAAATGCAAACTGCAGATGCTAATGGAAAACTGTGCAGGCCAATCCTGGAATGAATATACCCTGGCACAGTTTCCATTTTCTTGAAACAATCACTGTATTACTCTGTGATTGCTTCAACTTCTGAACAACATGGGCAACATAAATTTGTATATGAGTCTGAAGGAATAAAGGAAAAATACATTGTCTTGAATGCTTCGGTGAGTTAAAGGTACTGATCTAAGTGTAGAAATTTTACAAATACCTTGAAATATGCACATTTGAAAGTAAAAGTTTTGATGGAAAGAAACGACAGCCTGTTTACACTAGCTTAAGAGTCGACATTTTTCCCCCACTTATGTTCCTTCCTTACATAGCAATATAAGCAAAAATCTTGATATTCCCAAAAAATGGGATTTTTTTCGGCTATTTTGCGGCTTTCTGTGAAAACTGGGGAATGGGATGGGGGGGAGGGGCGGATAAATAAATAAATAAATAAATAAAATAATGGTTAATAGTTTAAAGAATAAATCCGTAGCTTCCTCACCAGTTTTAAAAAGAAACCAGTAGACTTTGAACTGTGTTGTATGTCATTTTTTCTATTGACCTGTCTACAATCTTGCTTAAGTTACTGGCTGGGTTGGAAAAGACAGCATTCTTATTGACACATTTTTCTGTAGTGGCATCTTATGGAGAAAGAATGTCCATCCTCATTCTTGAGGGTTTATGTCAGTGTGTCTCTTATGGAATTGTGGTTTCCAGTCCTAGCAGTTCATGTGACTACACATATGTATAACACTCCTTCAAGCACCTTTGCATGCCCTCCACACTATCACAAAGGGCTAATGCTATGTTGTTTTTAAATACAGAGACTCTTCTTTCCCCTAAAAAAATTTACATTTTCACCTATTTGTGACAATCTGTCTCTGTGTGCATCTGTACTTGCTAGTTCTGAGGATAAGAACATGAAGAATATTGTATCCAGTTTAAGGTCCCCCCTAAGAAGTCAATAAAATAAAGCAAGTTCAGCAGAGTCTATTAAGATGAATGGGGGCTGGGGCACTTTTCCTCTAAGGAAAGGTCAAGAGTTTAAGGACTGTTCATGCTAAAGAGAGAAGAGGTGGCTTTGGGGGACCTAAGTCCAACATGGACGTTATTGAGAAGAAGCCAGATTCTTCACAGTGGTGTGTAAGAGGAAAATGAAAGGATATAAAGACAAACTGGACACAAGGACAAACTTTTTCAATACAGGGATGTTCATGTGTTTGAAGAGGTAGAGCAGAGAAGTTCAAAAGTCTTTATCCTTAGAAGTCCTTGAGATTAGATTGGGTACAAGTGCTGATTTCATATTTGCTGCTTTGGGAGAGCCTTGGATTAGGGATCTCCTGAGTTCCCTTTCAACCTGATTTATCCTAAGATCCTGTGATCTCTTGTGAGTTGTGGATATTTCAAGTTTATATTAATAAAGAAGACAAAAGAGTTTTGATCTCTTAATTTTAGGTAAACTTTTATTATTTTCAGCGCTTTACATGCAAAACAAAAGAGAGTGAGAAGCTGAATAGTTGAGGTTTCTTGTCAGAGTCACTCTTAACTGCAGTGAAAACAAACACATTTAGTCAAATCCTAGCATGTTTCCTTCTGCCCTTCAGCATTTTGGGACAGATATACTAACAGTCATGCTTTTTATTCTGTGAGACATTTTTGGATATTATCTTGAGAATCTTTGATTGATGTAATGTTTATTGTAATTCTAATATTGTTTTTTTACTTAGTTGAAATGAAGTACTGAATTAAATATTAACTCTTCTACTCAATGTGTACAGAAGTCTGCTCCTCTCCAATAAATATTCTCCTGTGTTTTGTGTAACTCTTATTCCTTTCTTTTCCTAGTAACAATAAATTTTATGCTTCATGAGTAAAGGAATATTATAACTGTAGCTTGGCTAACATCTGATCTTCAATTTGAAAGAAAATCCTGAAATTTTAATAATGTATTTACTGAATCTGAAACAGAACAACGGAACATAAAAATTATTAACAAAGTCCCATAATATTATACTGTAAAGAAAAAAAAAAAAAAGATTAAATTTGCTCTTTCTGCATTGATATTTATGCTTCTTATATTCTACATTAAACCAAAACAAAACAAAAGACCATTTTTGCTGTAAAGACCTTTAAAAAAAGTGCCTGATTTTTTCTAGTCTAATCACCTTGGCACAAATTCATCAATATCGACATGTTTTGCAAGTGAAATTCTGACATTTGGAACAAGAAGTGAAGCAAACATTTAATTTTACTTGGTACAATTACACTTACCTGAAAAGGGGGCACTGAAAATCATGTGGTTTATTGGCAAGGAATTATCAGAAGCTTAAAATAGTAAAAGATTTGTTGCCCTGTGTAACTTTTTCCACTTGTTCTTAGTCTCCTATAATGCTTCCAAAAAGTGATCGTTCAGGGCAAATTCAGACTGGGATCATGATACACATTTAAAGAAAAAAACAGTTGAACCTTTCAGACATCTTACTGGGACGGAGTGAACTTTTTATGCTATGAAGTAAAGTGGTTTCAACACTGTTGTTGTTTAGTCCTGGCAGGCAGCTAATGGCTTGCTCACTCACACAGCCACTTTCTCAGTCTCCACAGGTGGGATGAGAGAGAGAATCAGAAAGGTAAAAGGGCAAGAATTCATGGGCTGAGATAAAGACCATTTACTAGTTAAAGCAAAAGTGATATGCACAAGCAAAGAAAAACAGGGAATTCAATTGCCCATCAACAGGCAGGTGTTCAGCCACTCCCAGGAAAGCAGGGCTCATCATGTGTAACAGTTTCTTTGGAAGACAAATGCCATCACTCCAAACATCACCCCTACTTCCTCCTTCTGTATTCCAGCTTTTATTGCTGAGCATGATGCCATATGATATGGGATCATATCTTTGGCCAATTTGGTTCGCCTGTCCTGGCAGCGTCCCTTCCCAACTTTTTGTGTACCCTCGTCCTCCTCACTAGTAGGGCAACAGGAAAGGCAGAAAAGTCCTTGGCTGTGTGTAAGCACTGCTCTGCAACAACTAAAACGTCGGTGTATTATCACTGCTATGTTAATGAAAAATTCAAAACACAGCACCATACAAGCCACTATGAAGAAAATTAACTCTATCCTAACCAAAACCATGACAAATACTTACAGTGAAGTTAGGGTTTAGTTTTATCTTTAAAACATTTAGAAATTATGGTTTTCATTCTAGATCACTGTGAAATTCATTGTCCTATAGTCTGCTAGTTATTGGGTTAAGATGTAAATGCCCTTTGGGGGCCTTAAAATCTACTGATTTGGAAATAAAATATAGACAATTTGGATACTAGAGGTGCAAAATTGTTCTGAATAACCAACCATCTGAACTCCTCTAGTCTCTGCAGTAGGGTAAGTATGTGTCTCTTTTGTTCAAAGTACACCTGCCAACGTACACCTATTATTTCCTGTCTTACAAATAATCTGATGCTCATATTACTTCTTAAACCGTTTCCAATTCTCTATGCTGTTCTCCTGTTCTGAATAAGGAAAGTACTATTTGTAAAATGGAGCCTAACAAAGAGTTAATAATACAAATCTGAAAAGTGACTCTTTAATAGCTCCTATTTAGGAAGCAAAAACAAAGTGATATAATCCTGCTATTCATGACCTGTTCATGAATAGCCAATGAGGGTGATTGTAAGAGAAACTGTAAGCTGATGGCTCGTGGCTGGGGCTCATCATAAGTAAATAAATATATAGCGTATGTGACTCTCACACACTTTCTCCTTCACGAGTTGGGACTGTAGTACATTTTTCTCTCTTTCTTAATCCTCAGTGACTTAAAAACAACAACCACACATGCAATGAACAGCAGTTCACAGTAATTGCAGGCGATGGGTGTTAGACAGGTTTGTATAATGTCATTGATTCTGATATTAGGATAGCAGTAATATAAAACTTAAGAGCTTACATTCTGCCATACATCTGCAAGTAAACCTGCACACTACTGTTTCTATTGAGTCAATAGGAATGGGGGAAGGGGAAAAGTTGTCTTAAAGCTAGCTGATACAAAAGAATAAATCATTTTGGAACATTTTGCATGGTTGTTTGGGAGTTTCACTTTTTCCTGTTTTTACTTTCAGGTATTTATAATTTCATTTATGTAATCTTCATTTTAAATGAAGACTTTCCCATGATAGTTTAATGGGTTGGATACACAGAGAACACTTCTCAAGTCTTTTAAATGATAGAACAAGCTCTAAAATCCATTCTTCCTTCATTATTTTCCCAATTACTCATTGGGTCTTAATTTAATTAGAGATATCCCAAAATACAGATCCTTTACTTACAGGGAACTGGTTTAGAAAAATGTTTAAAGCTCAAAGAGCCACCAGGCACTGGAATGCATGCCATCTGTTTTCTTCCATCCCCTGTGTTTGTATAGTCAGCTTTCCCAATGTAATCGACTTTTTCCTTTTCACTAGAAAAATAAACTGTGATATCTATCTGCCAATTCAACTTAGCCATCTGTCTACCTGTCCATCAGAAGGGCTTAAAAGTGTAAGATGTTTTTGAATAAATTTGAACACACAGAAATCTAATAGAAACAGTTGTTGTTTTCATTATATAAATATATATATTTATATTTACCCTCAAAAAATCTTCAATAAAGCTTTCCAAGTGTTTTATGAAATAGAAAAAGAAAATATACATAACTTAAAAATAAATATATATTGAAACTTAAACATAAAAGACTTGAGCCAGTATTTATATATGTTTTTATCATCTCTTGTTGCCAGCTAACTTGAATAGAGAAAGGTGGATTTGGTCTATTGCATCCTAAAATAAATGTATATAAGCTAAGAATTAAAGTCTGAACCACATGATTAGTTCTTTTGATTTCTTTGGAATGATTCTTGTGTAAAATTAGGCAGTTGATTTACTGCAAAGACAAAAATCAAATGCCTAACCTTAAGCAAATTAGTTTAATCCAACATCTATTACGGAATTTCTTATCACCCATCAACAAATCCAATTGCAAAAGAATTTCAGCAAAAATTCATGCATAGGATAATGTAAGACACCAGACTGGATGATTTACGTTGAACAACTTATTAGTATTACCCACAAGCATGCACACATACTGACTGTATAATTTTGGTTTTACTATCATTTTAATGAAATAGAAAGAACCACAATTTCATAACATTAATGTAATTAATTTACTGTGCAATTAAAAAAATAAAGTCAGAAATATTCGTTTTTTAATTATTATTATTTGAGAATAGTAGTGGCTCTTCTGAACAATATTAAATCTTAAAGCACAGGACTGAAAAGATAAAGTTATTTCGAAACTAAATACTTGATTATGAAATCTGTGGATCCTTCCACCTGTCACGTTATTTCATGCTGTTATTGACTGAGTGTATACTCTATGATATTATATAAGCTTTTTGCTCCTCACAGCAGACTTATACACAGCCTTCTAAAACACTTCTTAAGAACACTTTTCACAATAGCCTTGCCTCATTTCAGCACACTTTCCTATTTTAGCAAACCACATCTCAGATCCCTTAGATTAAAATTTAAAGCAAAATATATTATAAGCTTGATGATATTTAATTCTTATTCATCCCTCTGTATTTAATAATTGCCTAGCTAGTAGCTAGACTTCAGTTCTTTATTTTTACCTTCATGTTAAGGGTGATTTGCAAGTACCTGATGAAGGGAACATGGAAATATTACCCTAGCAGCCTTTGAAAATCATCTCCTGTCTGTAGTTCCAGGAAATCCACATGTGTAGCAGCAAATGCCATTTTCTCTCTAATTATGCTAATATGTTTTTTAAACTATATTCCTTGTTAATAATAGATCCAAAGGAAGCCCTCTTGCTTATTAACATACTGTTGCAGTTGGATGAGACCAAAAAGAACATGAACCTAACCCCCAGAAGAAAACAAACAAGAAGTTAAGGCCAGATTGCATGACATATGGCATGATTACATGACAGTCACTGTAGATAGCAGCATAGCCTCAACAGCACAGATATCAGCATTGACTAAACATCTGAACATTTTTTGATTTTTCCTGATAGATTTCATAGCCTGACTGTGCTCTGTGCTGCTACAACTACTACCCAATCTATTAGTTCACATATGCCTGAAGTAGACTTTGGTGACTTTGTGAAACACAACCAGTAACTTAGCTAAAATGTAAAACTATATCTTTATAGTCATATCTATATAGTCATATATTTTATTGCCACTTTCAGGATATAGAGTTTTGATCCAGTTGCCAGCATTAATGAAATCAGGTTATTTTGGGGACCCCAATGTAGGCAGTCAAGCTTAAAAATACTGGTTGTGCAGAAACAGATAAAGAAAAAATGTCAGAGGAGAACTTAACAAAGTTACATCATACATTATTTCATCTCTGATATTTATAACAATGAGATTTAAAGGTGTGATAATCTACCTAGTTCTCGTGGCAAACTACAGGAAGTTGTTCTCTGAAATTAACGTTGAAGTAAACAAATAATGCCTCAGATATTAAAAACTCCTATAAGTATGTCCCATGTAATGTTTTCCTCCTGATCATTTTAATGATGAAGTAAACATCCTAAAAATATGTCAGATGTTTACATTAAAAATCCTTCTCAACAATCAAGACATATGCTTAGCCAGTGATAGTAATGAACATACTGAGTAATTCTAAATAATAGATTTTTTGACTAACTATCAGATAACATCTTTGACTGTGTCATAACTAATAAAATATTTGGCCCAAGCAACTTTTTTGAATACCTTGTGTCTGGCATAGGCCAAATCTTAAACTCTTCCTCAAGCAAAACTGACTTGTTCTAGTGGGACTGTTGAATAACAAAAGACTCCACTAGGAGTTCAGTTCTGTGATATGGAAGGTGGGACTGAAAATATAACCACTTGAACACATCTACCCTCAAATTAAAATGTAGGTCATATTAACTCAGTCTTAATTAATTTATTCTTATCATTCAGGGAGAAAGGAAAAAAAAAAAAAAAAGAATGGAGGTAATGGAACATGCTGTTTTCTTCCAGGGAGAAGAAGGAACATTTTTTTACCATATATGGTCATTATGATACAAATAAAGATTCATTGTGCAAAAATATATCTAGCTAGCCTCTCAACAGCTGTTTTAATGGAAGATTATTAAAAGGCACTAATTAGTGTTGCTGATAAGCAAAGGTTATGAAATTCAAAATTTACACTTTCCTCTCCAAGAAAAAATAATTTCAATGATTTATTCATTTTGCACAAGTTCTTTACTTATTGCAACTATATGACTATCTAATTAAGTTATTAGACATCAAGGCAATTATCATGGCAGAATTACTTCCTGGGAATACATACTGCCTAGCACATGCCTTAAATATTACTAGCACAAAGATGTCTTTGTTGCATGCTAGGGAAGAAGGAGAAGGGAAATGACGTTTTTTTTTTTTTTAAAAAAAAAAAAAGGTGAGAAAATTGCAACAGAGAAAATGCAATTTTAAGTGAGCCTAACTCTGGAATATTTTATTGAACCATTATAAAACTCTCCTTTGCTCGAGCAGTTGCCAACACTGATAGTTATTTACAGAACTCTAGGTCTAAAAAGTATCCATCAAACAGAACGCAGAGCAGCTGTTTCAAAGTCACAGTACTACTACTTAGTATTTCCTAATTGAAGTTACTTAATTGCATGGATTTTCCCCACTTACTTCAATTGGACTAATAAAAATACATGTTACGTGTTATAATAAAATATCACAACTTGACATACAGGACTTTATGGGAAGGACTGCCTCCATTCTAATACAAGGGAAAAATCCTAATACAGGAGGAAGTAAATACATAGTATTACTTCCTGGAAACTGTAAAAAATGTGAATCTGAAGGTCTGTCACAGATGTACACATATATTTTCAGGTAAGTTTTAAATAATGTCTGTAAATGTCTTTCAAATTAGGTATGATTTGCTTTACATACTATACAAATGAAAGACTGTCCCTGTCCTATAGTTTGCAATCAGAAATGCCTCAAGTCAACGGAATTTATGTGTGAGATAATGTTTGCACAAACAAGGATAGAAACTCAGCTTAGTTTCATTTCTTTTATTTTTCTTTTCCTTTTTTATTTTTATTTTTATGATTTATAACCCAAGATTAATTTTATGATTCTGATTATCATTAGGGTTTGTTGTTTTATTTTTTGAGAAAGAATCTTTCAAACACAAGTTAACTTTCTCCAGACATTATATGGAGATAAAGTCTCCACAGCAATTTATCCCTAATTCTCTTCTGTTTTTCCTTTTCCTTCACAGAAATTGATCAGATATTTTATTCCCATAGAAATAAATAAATAGAAAACAAAACAGAAATCCCTGACTGAATCGTAAATAAACAACTGTTTTATCCTGTGAATACTGTGTGCTCCTTTTCTGGTCTATAATATGTGTCAAGGCCAGAAAGAGATCACAGACTGAACTGGGAGGAAAATTGGTACTGATCTAAAACATTAAGTTCTTCCATATTCATATATTTAATTGCCTTACTGTCCAGCTCATGCGGTGAAATTTATTCTAATTTTTGGCCTGTTGTGCTCATCTTCCACATATAAATATTATACTGAACTATAATTCAGTGTGCACAAAATCTACTGCAACTGCACAATGGACTCTTGAAAAATCATTATTGACTTATAAAATATTCTAAGTGCAAACTATGAAGACCAAACAAAATCACAGTCTCTTTGCCAATATTATTCTAGTAGAAGAATGATCCAGTCAGTTGTTTTGGTGACACTTGCCAAGCTTTGTTTATTTGTCTTACACAGTATTTGATTCATTTTTGAATAGTATGAAAATCAGTTACAATCCAAACAGAAACTCCATTCCTTACTTGCATTTAGGAAAGTGTTAGATGTGCATAAAAGCATAAAAAGAAAAGGTTTACACAACTCTTTTTGTCAAGGTAAATGCCATTCACCAATCTAGTGTGTCAAACAAGGGTGTGTACAGCCAGGATATACATGCTGCAGCTATTAACACTAATATCCACTTTATGCCTTCAAGGATGGAAAATGTGATACATGACAGATTACTGGAGATGAACAAGGAAGGATAATGGGTATTGGAATACGTTCTCACCAATTCCCTTCTGCTTTTCCTTAAGAGAGGGGAGGGGAAATCAGCAAAGTAAGGTGACATAATTAGCTATTTTTGTAGGCTTCATTTTTATTACTGATAGTGCTATATTTTTGTTAATATAAATGAATTACTCTTGACCTACATCAGAAGAAAAGAATGAGTATTTGGACCAACATCCAGCATTTCATACTAAGCCTCATCTTGTAATTAAAATGAGAAATATTTTCTCATCTGATCTATTTAAGAAAAAAAAAAATCGCTTTTCAATCTTGTATTTTGAAACCCATTTTAAAAAATAACATAGAAAAAAAAGTTATTTTAGGGGGACAGGAGACAACATACAGTACAAGGTTGAAAGTGTGATATTAGTTCACATGCTTGCAATTTCTAAAAATGCAGTGTGACTGTAAAGCTTCATGAAGACAACATGATTCCTACGCACTTTACAGACAGGCAGATCCACAAATTCTAGAGAGGAAAAAAGGAGCCCATCCCTCCCTACCCACTCCCAAAGCCACATATCTGTAATTTGGGTTTTAAACTTATGTTCCTTGAAGGAGGAGTAAAGTCTTACCTTCAAAGGGACTTCAAAGTTTCAGAAATTTCAGAGCCCTCAAGTCCTTGAATGAGGCTTGATCTACTTTGAACACTGCTGCAGAAGAATTGATTCATAGGTGATATTACATTGATAGAATCTTATTATAATGACAAGCTGACAAGCTTTCCCTGTGCTTTTCCTGGGGACTCTTATTCTTTCTTTTTTTTTTTTTTCCTTTTTTTTTCATGTCCCAGTGCTCCTTCTGGGAAAGATGTAGAAATTAACCTTTATTAAAATTACTTAAGTGATCTCTAAATACCATGTTTTCATATTTTCCTTAGTGAAGAATTGACAACCATTATGTGCGTACGGTTATAAGTAGAACTGTGTTGACTATTCTGAACCTAAAAGTCATAGCAGCCATTGCTTCTATGACCTTTACAACCTTTCTACCTTTCTTTTTAATGACAATTAAGCCATCAGAACTCTTTAAATGACTTGCACAATGATACCATGAGATCTATAATATCTCTGCTTAATGCTGCCAGGCTGAATCTGTTTTAAAGACCAAAAAAAAAATACCATATGCAAAATGGAAAGAAGACGATTAATGCAGTACTTCTAAGCGTTAATTTTCTTTGAATCCCCATATAAATTTGCATTGCTTCTCATGTTAACAATTTGGTGCAATAAACAGGATAAAGACAGGGAATATGTCAAACAGAAAAATCTGTGTTTATAAAGAACAAACATATTGCTTTTTAAAGAAGCACAAGTTTATGAAGTACTTGGTGATATAGTCCCTTTTGCTCAGTTAGTGAACATGTTGTATCTCATTTGCAACACAGGTAGAAAGGCTGATTGAAGATAAGGGATTCAGGTTATGTGACCTGTAGCAATGTAAATACCTCAGTGTTGAGGGGTCAGGAAGAACAGCTCAGTCTAGGAGGGAAATGGAGATAAAAAGAAAACTACATCCATTATTCTTCAAGTAGAGCAGGTACCACTGATGGGTGGGAACAAAGTGTTTAAGACTCTCTATTTCTGATCCTGTTTCAGAAGCAATCTGTTTGGACTGATGTTTAAATAATATGCCAAATATTTGGAGAATAGTACTTCCACTTACTTTCATCCTCTTTTCAAACCCCATAACCAAAAGATGGAACAGCATATGCAAAACAGAATACGTAAAGATTTTTATGAGGGGAGACAGGTGCAAGACTGTGTGTAAATGAAGGATATCAGCAGAAAAGAGTGTGCCCAATTTCAAGTTGTTAAAAGCTCTCTTTTGCTATCACGTTATTATACCTTCACACTAGCAAGGCTCAAAAGAGAACACATTAGAAAACACTTCATTATCATTTCCTTTACATACTCCTATGCTGCCACTCTACTCACAATTTGGAACCAAAACCCAGGGAAACATATTTTTCTACTAGTTACAAAACTAGTCGTGATTTCATGCCATTGAGTTGCGTAAGATTTTTTTTTTTCTCATAAGCATTACAGAAACTTATGCATTCACTCCATCTCCAACCTCATAAGACCTCCCATGAAGTAATATTTAACCATACCTTCTAAACATAGCCAAGGATCTCTCAATGCGTTCCAATCATTATGAGGTTTCCCACTATGGAAATTGTCTTGAATATTTAGGAAATGTCCAAAACATTGAGACAGATGCTAAATGAGAGAATAGCAATAATGATAACAATAAGCTTACATTAGGTACCATTACTCAACCTATGAAATGTTTGGTTTAGTCCTATACCTAGCAGAGGATTGTGACTATCACACAGAGAACAATTGATTTGTGCCTTACCCATCTCCCATTAAATCACTGAGCAATTACTTGCACTTGTCTCACAGCAAGTTATGGTCATCTGGAGAACAATTGATTTGTGCCTTACCCATCTTCCATTAAAATCCTGAGCAATTACTTGCACTGAGCAATTACTTGCACTTGCCTCACAGCAAGTTATGGTCATCTGGTCTAATTCTATAAAATCAACACCCTTGAGCTTAAACAGACAGTTGTCTCAAAGGCCAAAATAACCCTCTTCTAAAAAAGAACTGAAATGCAGAACCCACAAATTAGAAATGATCAGTTATATCATGCCTGAAAAGTACATTTTGCTTTGGATTTGTTGAGCTCCTGTGGCTTTAGGGAGTGAATGTTAACACATGGAGAATAGTTATTCTTTGAGCAGCCCTAGAAACCCACAAATATTTCTAGATATAACTCTACCTTCAGCCACATTCATACAGAAGTAAATCTAGAGCTACTCCAGATTTATACGGATATAAGGATAAATATAATTTTATGTTATCTTATTTTTTTTTCTCATTACAGATTCTGTTGCTTTGGCAGTAGAATGGGCCAGAGAGAGCTAACAAATCCACAGATGAAGAAAGGAAAAAGTTCTCTGCTTTCATCCACATTGGGTAGAAAATGTCATTCAATAGTCACACTTGCAGGGGAAAGGAGAACAGATGTAGAAGAGACATGTTATATCTTTGTTGCTCTGAAAGCTATAGTGATGACAATGCCATTTATACATATACTTATCCCCAGTACTTATAACTGTGATTCACTCCAACTTTCCAACTGTTCAGGCATGTGTGTATTTGTTACGGTAATGGAAGCCCATTGCTACTCAGACTTAAGCCACACATTTCTTTTTTATTTCTTTTCTGGCTAAAAGCCCAATTGCACACAGCAGGTGCTGTCTCAGGAATGTCACCATCTAATAAAAGCACCATAACATAACACAGAGCCAATAAAAATGTCTTTACATAGACTTTCTTTTTTCCTGACAGACTGACTTCCTAATAATACAATGTCTACACAATCTAAGGAACATGAAAATATAAGCTTTATCATTACATGGATATTTTTTCTCTCTTGTTTAGGCAATGATCTTGAATATCAGGTGACAGAAGATGTACAAAATTTGTACAAACCTTCCTGTGTTAGCAAAACAGCCAGGGAGATGGGGAGCCCTGGCATTGCATGTTGTTTTCATTATTTCTTGGCCAGAACTATGTCTCTATTGAAGGTTGGATAAAGGATTGAATTAAAGGAAGTACGATTAAAACAAGAGAACTGGGAAAATCAACAACTGTTGCATAAAACATTTAAGATCAATTTTTTCCATAACATCTTTATGGAAGTAAGTCTCAAAACTTTTCTTTGTTAGGATGCTGGTTTTATTTATTTATTTACTTTAATTCAGAGCACTTCCAAGCAGATTTAATCTGAGATTTATGATTTAAACACATGATACTTCATAAATCCCATATACACAAAATTAATTAGCAGTTCAAGCAAAAGGAAGATTTCAGCTTTCAGCAGTATTTTAGAAGCACTGAAACTGGGAGAAAACATCATTAGACATCACACTAAAATGCTGAAGTGCAGACACAACAGTATTTTCAAGCTGGTTGCACAGAGAGTGGCAGTATATGCCTAATGATTGTTTACTTCAGCTGTAGCTGTTATTTTAATTGTCTTTTTTATTTTTTCAAAGACATTCACAAGGTTCAAGAGGTAGAATACATTTAAGAAGTCAAACAGAATAAGATGCATAAGATAAATACATCTGTTTGTTCTCTTTTTAAAACTTTTTCTATCCACCTTGCTCACAAAGTCTCATTACTCAATCATGAATACAATCTGTTTTCTGTTCTGACTGTGCAAGACTCCTAAAAAATGTCACAAGGTCAAAATGTTGATTTTTAGTGCACAGAGATAACTATTTAGCTAATCACTTAACAAGAAGTGTAGTTTTCAGAACAGGCCACATTCACATACATGTAGTAGAAGTTTGAAAATTTGTAACAGAACTTTCTATGCCCAACACATGAAAATGGTTCTTTTCTCTGTGAAATCACTTAGCTTATGAATTGCGTATTAAAAATGCATTTTAAAATTTGCTCTAAGATGTCAAAGTACCTTATAAACAGAAATTATATTTCAGAATGTGTTGATAGAATAAAAATAACCATACCCAATATAAATATGAAATACTACAATAGAGTGAATTAGTATAGGGAAGCACCCTTGTTCAAGACAGCAATCTAAACAGGCATATATAGTTCCGGAAATCAGCAGGACAAAATTATATGCTAAGAATATACTTAAATTTTCCCTGAATCAGGGCAAAAACAATTAAGAAACTTCCCCAAATTTCCACAGCGACCCAAAAAAACTATTAGTGGATTATTTTTTTTTCTAACTGTTGGATGATATTGTCTCTAATAACAACAATCTCATGATCTAGCATACACTGGGCCCAGCAGGGTAAGAAAAATAATTATTCTAGGGTGCGATAACACAGACCGGTGGTCTTAAATTAAAATATTAACTGTCTTTGAAAGTTATTATTTACCTACCACAGCCTCAGGTACTGATCTTAAATATGTCAGAAAATATTAAATTGAAGATCACATGAAGTATATAGTTGCCTCAGCACTAAGCAGTTTTATTTTTAGTTGGAAATGAAGAGCTGTTAGTTTTAGTCTGCAATTGCTGATTAATTCTGCTTTTCTTTTATGTGTGTGTTTTCACTGGCCTATAGCTCTGAGATTCACAGTATACTCTGACACACAGGATGCTTGATGGGGCACCCCTTTATTCATTTCTTTCTTTTTTTTTTTTTTTTTTTCTTGGCAAAAGAAAGCAGTGTAAAAAGGAAACATAAGTAACCTCCAAAGAAGAAGTGGAAACTGCTAAGACACTTCCGTTTTTTTTGTCTTTTTCTCACTCTCTGTTTCTCTCTGTTTTTTTCATCTTTACTTAGACAGCACAGAGCTTTTTCTGTGCTACCTTTAATTAATGGAAACAGTTCAGTGAGGAATAGAATGCCTAAAGGGAAGGGTTTATTTTCCAGTAAGGACTTTGCATTACAAGTAGCTGACAAAGGATTTTTTATTTTTTTTTTTTCCAGTGGTACTGGCAAATGAAATAAACTTTAACACTAGAATCTTTATATTTAAAGAAAACTTTTCTGAATATGTGAAAAACAGAATTAATTGTTGTCCTAAATTTGCATACAGGCTAAAAATCCATTACTGCCACATTATTATTTATAATATGGTGGTGTCTAGAGAGTTCAGTAAGATATCAGACTCTTGTTGTGTAAGTTGTGTTATTTTTGTATATTCATAAAACAAAATGTGCTCCTGCTGGTAATTAATTTTTTAAAAGTCAGATACAGAATCATTAGAAAGAGCTAGGTACAAAAATCATATAACATAACAGCAAACATGTTCCCTATATAATGGAATTTCATGGTTCATAATATTATCCATTTTATTAAAAAAAAAGTCTGTTTTATTAAAACACCTTGTGCAAAGTTAGGTTTATTTATTGCAGATAAATACGTCCGCAAAATTAGTTTAATTCTGGCCTCTGCTTATACAAGTAGACTGATTTCAGCTCCAAAATTATGAACTTGCCAAGTGAAGCAGATGGGCAGAGGGTTGTTCATAACTTCCTAGACACGTAAGAACTTAATGGTGTCTTTTTGTCAAATATTATTGTACAAATATATTTATGTACTACTCAATATCAAATCATCTGAACACTCCCTAATGCACACTGTGCTGTTGCATCTCTCCTGTGAGAGAGGGAATTGTGATTTATCTTTTACAAATGAAATGATAAAGAAAAGAAGCTTAACAATTCCTAACTGAATGAAATTCCAGTAAGACTGAACCATCTTCCCATCTACACTTTTCATATAGTTAGAATCATAAACAGAATCAATGTTAATATTCAAATGGGTTTTAGCTTTTCATATTTTTTGTTTTAGATTAATGAGCATACATATACTTCTGAGAGTTTTCCTTTCAATTTATAAGCAAATGGGAGTTGGAAATAAACTGAAACAAGTAGAAATAAATTAGATTGGAAGAAATATAGATTGTTAATAATATATATATGATCATGCTATATTTATAAAAATGGAGGGAAGGGAGGGGAAGGGAGGGGAAGGGAGGGGAAGGGAAGGGAAGGGAAGGGAAGGGAAGGGAAGGGAAGGGAAGGGAAGGGAAGGGAAGGGAAGGGAAGGGAAGGGAAGGGAAGGGAAGGGAAGGGAAGGGAAGGGAAGGGAAGGGAAGGGAAGGGAAGGGAAGGGAAGGGAAGGGAAGGGAAGGGAAGGGAAGGGAAGGGAAGGGAAGGGAAGGGAAGGGAAGGGAAGGGAAGGGAAGGGAAGGGAAGGGAAGGGAAGGGAAGGGAAGGGAAGGGAAGGGAAGGGAAGGGAAGGGAAGGGAAGGGAAGGGAAGGGAAGGGAAGGGAAGGGAAGGGAAGGGAAGGGAAGGGAAGGGAAGGGAAGGGAAGGGAAAAGAGCCTTACATGTATTTCGAATTGCCACAGTAGATTAGGTTATAACTTCCAATTTTTTCAATATTTTGCTACAGAAATCTGAAATATAATTGTCAAACATATGTACAGAACAACTGTGATAATTTAAGTTGTTTGTCAGTTTGGTTCTCTTTTCCTAATTCCCAGACTTAGGGTTATATATAAACAAAATGATTATCCTCCAGCAGTTCAGAAACATACCCATCAGACTTTTTCTCTCTTTTGGGGAGTTGGGTATGTTTGTGGAATTTTACAAGGTGCTGCTACAAGGTGGGACCATGGTGGTACATGACTATTTTTCCATCTGTTCTGTTGTGATTTACCCAAATTCCATGCAGATAAAGAAGAGCTGTTACATCTTGCAGACCTCCCTAGGCTGCGCTATAAACAGCAGGAAAGACCACCTGGTACACAGAAACTTATGTTACATCAAAGCAGCAAGGATGGCCCAATCCCAATCCAATGGCAGCAGAACTCCTAACTGAAGCATTTGCCTGGTGACTTAGAAAAAAATTAAAAATGACCTGGAGACTAGACATAAAAACACTTTGAAGGATTGTACAGAGAAGTGTAAATAGTTTGCATAAAATAAAATAAGTTTAGAATTTTTCTTGCTTGCTGCTAATCATTTATGTAAGTATTGCCCCAGATTTCTTTCAGTTCTGTATTATTACTTCACCAACCACTATTTACATGAATTAAAGACCAGATGCTCGCAGGCCACTGGGACATGAGGCAACTCGCTACCATTACTTATCCTACATCTTTCAATATAAGAAAATCTTTACCAAAAATATATGTATATGCATACAAAGTCTTGATAACAAACAGAAAATCAGCCTTTCTTTATATAAGGTCTTCTGCCTTGAAATCACTCTCTGCTTTCAGGCAGAGGGCTAGCTGGAATAATGGTTAAGTATAATAAAATTTATTTCTGAAAGTAACTGAAGATGGTAAGTTAAAATATTTGGAAAACAACCTCCTTTATAGTCTACCATTGAAAGAATGTTTAGGATATCATCTCTACAAATTCCCCACTGTATCTCAAAACTGGACCACTGAAGAGAAAAGAAATCAGTCTATATTTTTATTTTTAATGTTCATCCCATTAGCTAGAAATGTCAAGGTAATGTTCAGAAATTTTGTGAGTTAGACACTTGGGAATGAGACTGCAACTACACAGGTATATCCCGTGAGCTATGGAAGAATCATTAGAGCATAAAAACTCAAGAGCTGCTGACTATAGGACTAGGCTGGATTCAAACCAATGACATAGATGTGAAAAACTCCGTGTGCTCTTACTAATCCCATGAGTAATCAAATCCCTCATATTTCACACCTGGACTGTTTAATGAATTGTTACAATAACAGCAGATCTGGGGGAACTGTGTTCTAATTATTATAAAGTTGCATGATCTTAACCAGCTGTGTTTAAAATGAACAAAAACAAAATTGTACTCTGATTTGTTTTAAGAAAGGAATCACATTTATAAGATTTTCTATTTTTTTTTCAACATTATTATAATTTTTAATTATAATTTCCTCTGGAAGTGATTCTCTAATAACTGAAACATGGACCCTCTGAGGTTGAATTTTCTTGGAACATAACATTTTAAAGGAGGATGAGGTAAAACCAAAAGCTGATTTCGGCACAAAAAGAGCTAGACAAAGTAAGAATGTACATTTGAACATTGCAATCAAAGTTTGGCACTACATTCAAATAAGCTTAGATAGGCACAGAAAAAATGAAACCATCATTGCCATAGCGTGCAGAGGTTAGTCCATTCATTCTTACAAATTAGAAGTACTGTACAATAGAATTGACATCACAAACCTTAACTGCTTGGTATCACTTTTAAGGGAAATGGGGAAACTTTAAAAATGAGGAATGCTGAGAAAGGACTGAGGGAGACCCTCAAACTCTCCCTAAGAATTCTCATAGGTTTTGTCATTTTGTCATATTCATGGATATACACTTACTGCAGGGTATTCAGAAATGAGTAAACCCAACACTCACATGTGCACTCACACTCAAAGCCATCCTTCTGAAATTGTGTCATTCCACAAACTAAGATGAAGTTCTCTTTCAAATAAAAGTCATTTTTAATCTCACAAAATCTGTATGAAATCTATATACTTAATTAATATGCTTTCCATACAATCAAGCAAGCACAGAAATGAACTTTCTGTCACGAAAAATTAGATGCTACTACCGTGACTTCTGCTTACTTATGCTAGAGATGTACAGACATATTGTTGCAGTGGAAAGAATTTACAGTAATTCCTATGAACATTTCCATTTGTGAAAATAAGGTATACAAAGTTACAAAATGAAAGTTATTGGTTGTTGCACTTGTTTTTTTACCAAAGCAGGACTCAAAGGGACTCAAAGAATAAAACTATTCAAAATACCAAATGCTGTCTTAATCTATGTACTACTGTACTGGGCAGTTCACATAGGAAAGATAAATAAAGGAAAAAGAAAAAAAAAAAAAAGCAAAACATTTGAAAATTAAAAGCTTCTTCTTTAAAACAGTTTTCCAGTCATCCAGACTCTCAGCTGGGGCTGAGGAAACCAGTTTGAGGGGACTCATTGTAGTCCTCTGATCCTGTTGCAGTTTTGTGCCAAACCTATCCCTCAGAAACCAGGCCATCTCTTTTAACATGATATAGCCTCAGCCTAAACATGCAATCTGAATACTCACAGTCTACAGGAAAATGTAGATTCAAGGGGATTTTGTTTGTTGAAATAGCCTTCTAGGCCAAACTGAAATTTTATGTACAAACACTGTTAGATTGCTGAAGTCTGAACTCACATTTGAAGGTAGTCTTGTTTTTTGAATGCCAAGCAGTGTCAGGAGAGCTGGAGTCAATATACGGCTGTGCCACAATATTCCCTCGTTGGAGAGGAGAGGAGAGGAGAGGAGAGGAGAGGAGAGGAGAGGAGAGGAGAGGAGAGGAGAGGAGAGGAGAGGAGAGGAGAGGAGAGGAGAGGAGAGGAGAGGAGAGGAGAGGAGAGGAGAGGAGAGGAGAGGAGAGGAGAGGAGAGGAGAGGAGAGGAGAGGAGAGGAGAGGAGAGGAGAGGAGAGGAGAGGAGAGGAGAGGAGAGGAGAGGAGAGGAGAGGAGAGGAGAGGAGAGGAGAGGAGAGGAGAGGAGAGGAGAGGAGAGGAGAGGAGAGGAGAGGAGAGGAGAGGAGAGGAGAGGAGAGGAGAGGAGAGGAGAGGAGAGGAGAGGAGAGGAGAGGAGAGGAGAGGAGAGGAGAGGATGCATAAATTTTCTTATGGAAGATTCATGATTCAGACTAGTCATGATTTGGGAAAAGAAGCCATGAGCCACTACTAATGTATATCAAATTATATCCTGGAATCTGTTATACACACATCTCCCAAATCTTATTAGAATGCACTAACTAACCTACTTAAAAAAATATAGAAGCTATCAGTCACTATCTTCTAAAAAAAAAAAAAAAAGTTTTGTTTCATCCTAAATATGCAAACATTCCCTGAAATGAAATCACAAACACCAGTGTCCAGAATATTTGCCTTAAATGTCACACTACATTGGTGCTTTTATGTTTCCTCTGATCTAATACAAAGTAGAAAAATATCAAAAGAAAAAACAGAGAAATACATCACCCTAAGAGCAGATGGCAGGAGGATTAGTAAACCTTTCTGAAGTGTATTTTTTGAGACCTCAGAGTTAGATGA
Organism: Anser brachyrhynchus; assembly: GCF_964034855.1. Lineage (NCBI taxonomy): Eukaryota > Metazoa > Chordata > Aves > Anseriformes > Anatidae > Anser > Anser brachyrhynchus. The sequence continues at coordinate 46,473,778 of NC_137699.1, forward strand.
GGGCACCAAATTTGGGTTTTGTACAGTCTCTGTGACAGAGAGTGACTCCTTGGGTCTCCTCTTTATAATGGGAGGTGGACCACTAACAATGTTTTTTGTGTTGCTACTTTTGTGAACTGGTCATCAGGGCAGAAAATCCAGTTTTCAAATGCTTTGAATTTGGGTTTAGATATGTTCTGGCTAGCTGATACAATACGTTAAGTAACTGTAATTTAGTCTGTTGCTTTAAATATGATCAAAAATTATGATGCATTAATTTTGAATGAGCAGGTTCTGTGCCAAGCAATGTAACAGCTGTCCTTCTGTGGCTGGCATAATGCCAGCATAAGAACTCCAGAGCATATATTCTGACTAATTTGTCAGGAACATAATTGTCTGATCTGGATCAAATTGTGGGATTATGAAGTGGATTTGCAGATAGTGAAACCAAGCCTAAGTTCAGGTCATCATTCTCATTGCTCTGATTTGTTTAAAATGCCCTAATAGAATATAAAGAAGCTTTTATTTTTATAAGAAAATTTTTAAAATGCATATTTTAACTTCATCCAAGACATTCTCTCAATTTCAGTTTTGGTCATAGATATTAAACTAAATCAAAACCATAATTAGTTGTTCAGGATAAAGCATCAAATAAATAGCTTTTGCATAGACTGCTGAGATGTCAAAATGATATTTAGGAATTAAAATATCCAGATGACACCAGTTTTCTTTAGGATTCATTCCCTAAACAATTAAGATATTTCTATTTTTTAACATCTTTTACATGCATAGACTTTTAAAATGTTAATAAATAAATAAATAAATAAAAATTCTTGTCTGAAACAACAAAAAATTACTCAGAATAATTCTTCTCTTACAGTGAATCTTTAAAACCAAATTGGCTACTTCATTCAGAACATTCTCTGAAGGCATTTATGTGTTTTTTTTTTTCATTTAATAATATACTATAGCTATCAGACTAATTTATAGATAATATAACTAAAGTATGAAGTCTTTTTAAATGTCTCCAAAAAGCAATGTGTAATGGTATATGTGTGCGTTGGCATTGTAGTTCTAATTACAGATGATAAAATCCATGTCGCAGAGCATGGCTTGAAAAAATACAAAATACAACCTGAAAGTACTTAAGTCAGTATCAAGGAGGTTCAGAATACAGAGAATAGAGAAACAGGTCTTCCCCTGTGTGATCAGGATTCAAGTTACAGTAAATTTTATTTCCTTGTAAATGAAATAGTCTTGCGTTCTCTGAGCTCAGACCACATGTGATTTGCAACATTTGGCACAGCTTTTACTCTGCTCTGGAAATGCCTAACAAATGAGCTAGGATTTCATAAGGTTGTTGCCCCTCCCAAGGAAGAAAGTGAGGAAACCCAAGACCTAATTTTCTGCTTTTTCACACATGTATAAATTAGGAATATCATTTAAGTCATGCTAGCTTCTAGGTACCTCTGTAACCCTCTAAGATAATTACCTACATATTTTCCATTATGGTTTCAGGGAGCTTCATGTTATAGAAGAACATTATTTTTGGATGAGTTATGAAACATCCCAACTGCTTGCATTTTTTCAAGGTCGCATAATGTTTTTCAGAAGAGCTGAAAGTGTTAATTTCAGTGGCATGGCCAAATTCCACTGCATATACTTATAATCTCTCCATCTGACATTTCCTCCGAAACTCCACTTGGCTCTGGTTGGCTGCGCAGTTCCTGCCCTAGACAGTTGGGCAGCACTTCTATAATACCAATGAACAGAACAGAGCACTTGTGGTAGATTCAATGACATTGCTCTATGTGTACTTTGGAAAGCACCTTGTGGCACCTCATAAATATCTGGTTAACATACACAGAGATTTACACCACTCTCTACAAAGCCAGTGGTGAAGGCAGGCATGCTTTAATTGCATACTTTTTGTATCAAGATAGCCCAGATACAGTGCCTTGATTGTGAAGATTGGTTTAGTATGCAGGCAGAAGGGTTACTGAATGTGTTAAGTTTTTCTATCTGACGGCCTTTGGCACCCAAACTTTAAAGTTTTCTCATGCATCTGAAGACTTCATACGTTCTATCATGCAGATTAGATCCCTTGTTACACAAACTCTGTTCACACTGATCTAATCTCTGACAAAGACAAAAAGAAGCAACCTATAAAATTTACAGATATGTGTAATTGTGTATGTATATAGAGAATCACCTGTGGTTCAGTGTTAATTGCTGATGTGATTGATGTCTGTAGGAAAGAGTTCATACATGGCAGATAACTAGACACCTTTGCAATTACCTTTGCAATTACCCTGAGACGTATAGTTTAAGAGACGCTAACTATGATGTGTAACAAAATCCTTCCCCTCCGTCTTCAATAATAAGACTTTGCATCTGCATCTTTGATATTCCTTAGTGGGTAAATGTCATTTTCTGCATGATCTTCACAGTAGTTGTATATATAATTTAGGTGTATATGTCAATTAGATGAAAAATGAGCAATGCTACATAGAATACTTGTTCTTTAAAAAAAAAAAAAAGTACTCACTTCTCATGAGTCTTTAAGTACTTTAACTGATAGTGATTAATGCTAGCAGATAGTATTGCATATGATCATTGATATTACTTGATGGTTAAGTTTTAAACAATAAAATATGTTACTTGAAATATTTATTTTCAGATGCCAAATAGAAAACCAGTGAAGTCCCGGAGTATTCATTCAATGGACTGTATGAGTACTGACAGTGAATAGAAATGCTTTCTATATAAAATACTCTAAAATAGTTACATTTTAGAGTTTTAGAGAATTCAGACTCACCTTGCATGTGAGGAATGTGCTTTTATTTATAATAGTGTTCTTGATAACATCAACACTAGAAACCGTAGTCTAATCTTAAAATAAAGCTGATGGCTGAGTTGCTGATTCTCCTTATAGAGACTTTATTGATGCATATTTATTTATAAACAGGGTAATTGGTAAAATGCATTTGTTCTTACTATGCAATAAATTCTGCTTGGACAATATTGTTTTACCAATAGAAAGCATGTTTTTTTTTACTTTTGCACTTTGAGAATGATATTTCTTTTTGATAAAGATTAAAATCCTTGAACTTGAAAAATTGGTCCGAATTGTGTTCTTTTCCATACTTATAGATTGTCCTCACAGATTTGAAAATCAGTAATCCTTAAAAGAAATAGATCAATACAGTATTACAAATAGATCTCTAGGCTTCAGGTGGAAAGCGACGTAGATACTTTGTTTAGTTTAGAAATTATCCCAAACCCAAGTGTTTACACTGATGTGAACCAAAAGGCAGAGGTGATTAGTTATAAATCCCAATCAGAACTTTGGGATCCAGATTACCTGAACATCATGAGAGTTCAGATGTAAATGTGATTTTTATTCTCTGAAAGTGCTGCCATCTGGTTTTACTTTATTTATCCTCTTGCATCACAATCTTATCTTACAGAGAAAATAAAAGCTTCCGTTCTGAATGACTTTCCTTCTATAGATTCTGCTGGAACAGAGGTAAATATGGCACAGTACCAAGGGTATACTCTTTTCTTTAGCGTCTGCTTCACTTTTTTTTTCTCATTTACCCCGATACTCATAGCAGAACAAATGCATGTTTGTTCATTTGATTTTTTTTTAATTATTATTTTTAAGGCAATACTCTTATAATGATAGATGTATATATATACATATAAAATCTTTAATTAATAACTATGGTAACCAGTTTTTCGTTACCAAATGTTTTACAGAGAGTGCTTCAGAAACACTTTTCAAGTATCATACCTTAAACTGAACACTTGGAGACACAGTTAGCTTTCATACAATAGACAATTATAAATATATATTTTTGGAGGTATATAATTTTAATAGTATTATAAAGATTTAGACTGATACTAAAAAAAGCATAAGCATATGAATAATTTTACATATTTGAGCAATAAAATACAATTTGAATCAATATTTGTATTCAATTCATCAGACATATAAAGTAAATCACTAGCTGGAAATTTTCAAGATTACACCATTAGTTAAGACATTCAGAAATTTTACTCTTTTGATTCCTGTTTTCCATTGCAATTAATACCTTTTCTAAGGCTAGTGCATAACACATCACTGAAGGACAATTTCACTGAAATATACAGCTCTGACAGACATAAATATATAATTTAGCTAATTCAGATTTTGATTACTATTTTTATCCCAAATTAAAACGGAAAAAAAAAAAAAAAGTTAAACAAAGTTCTAGCATTTGGCAAAGTATTATTCAAAACAGCTTTCTTAACATTCTGCTGCTTGCCCTACCATTAAGTACAATATGTTCTTATGTGCATTTTATAACATCAAAACAGACCATGTTGCATAAACATTTAAGCAAATTATGTTATTAAAACTCTTCATGGTTTACATACATATCAATATATTCAATTGTACATTGCCTAAATGAACTACATCTACAGGGCTAAACAGTAAGTCATTGACAGGCATGGAACGCAAAATTAAATGTTGAGTTGTCTAGTTGTATTACTCTGTTGATTCCTTTCTAAAAAATATTAGATGTATTTGTTGCATGACTGGTAGAAGACAGTATGGTTAAGTGCCAATGAACAAGAGCCTTTCTATTCTGTTACTTTTGCCATGTCAGAAAGAAAAAATATATTTCTTCGCATCAGTGAACTGTTCAATACTGTTAACAACACCAGTGACCCATTTCCTCCAAGCCCTGGGAACTGTTATAAAGGAAGATTGTTAAAAATGTCGTATTCCTTTGCCTTATACTTAAAAAGAAAAATTCACCGAGTTCAATACCATAATCAAAAAGTTCACAGTTTGGTGCCCCAGCTACAAAACCAAAGTAAAGGTTCTCTGTAAGAAGAAACGTAGAGAAAAAGTAACAGATACATTTTCCTAATTATTTGAAGCCCTTATTTATGTCCATAAACACCAGAGGGAAAGTGACAACTATGAAATGCATGCATGTAAAATAATTTATGTGAATAATCTAATATGTTATTTGCACGTAAAAATGGCTAACTTCATGGGTAACAAAGATAACTGTTAGTTTGTGGGAGTGCACAACTTTGAAAATCAAGCCATGAATTCTTATAATGAATCAGTTTGGAAGAAGTATGTACTGAAGATATTCTCAAATAGTCAGTGATTCTGATCATATCACAGCATCATTCCATTTTATTTTAGGTAGCATTTTTAAAACCAACAAGCTCCTAAATTATCTTAATTTAAGTTACAGAATGCTTCTATGCATGATGAATAAATGAAATCAATTTTATGGGCTGATATCTATAAGGGATATACTTCATATAGTTTCTTTTTTTTTTTTCTGTTTTGAAAAGAGATTAATTTTGTCTTAGAGGCGTGCACTAAGCCTATGTCAAATCTGGTATTAGGATCATAATGTCTTGATATGAACTTTCATAGTCTGAATAATATTGTATTAGTAGATCAATAAAAAGAAAGAGAAGCTCAAACTCTCATACCTGAAAGATGAGAGACTTTCATATGATTTTATGAGTTAATGAGCCAAAAAACTACAGGAAGGCTGTCCCAAAATGTAAGAGAAGTAGAGGAGGAGGATTTTACCCTAAGTGTGGCAGCACAATTTGGTGCACAAGAGAGCTAGTTGTGAGCAAAAACATCAGGAAGATGAGAAGAGAGATATAAGATCTCTTCTCATCCATCAAGAATTAAATAAAACAAACTCAACAGCATGCTGTTGAATTTCCTGGCTCATTAGGTTTTTCTGCTGAACAGATTGTAGATTTCAGTATCTCTGGACATTAAGATATTTTTTAAGTAATTATAACAGTAATGTATTAGTATAATAATGTTATTATGAAATATATGTTAAATTGCATGCAATATATAAAACATTATAATCATCATAATAACCTTACATTATACATTATATATTACATATTACATTTTGCATATGTTGTATTATAGCTATTAAATTACAATTACTAAGTTATTATAACATAATTTCTTTATAAAATAGTATTTTAAAAACAATTCATTATTTTAATACTTAATACTATTTAAAATTATTTTTATATTTTATCTTAATATATTAAATCACTTTGGGATGCAGCCTGTTTTGGCTGTGTGACCAGTGCCTCCAGTTCCTCACTATAGTTTCCCTCTTTTATCTTTGACTCACTCCTTGCCATAAACATACTTTATACATTTCTGCTTCAGTTAGCAGTGCTCCTAGCTACAGGGTTTTATATCTTTTTGTTATTAGGAAAGGCAAAATTATAACAATTATGGCCTGGGAGAATGAATAAGCTAGATCATCTCTCAAAATCCTTTGCAAGTCTGATCTTTAATTTATTCTCATGTTTCTATTACTGTAATGCTAATTTATTTCAGTCCTGATACAGGATATAGAAACATCTTCCTTCTTTTAAAAAACACTCACTAAAGCTCACTTTCCAGCTTACATCATTAATGAAATGTTGTTTTTCCCCTTTGATCTCCTATGGATATCCTGATGTCAATACTTACATAGTACTGCATATTGTACCTTTCTGTTTGAAAAAAAATAATATATATATATATATACATATATATATATATTTCAAATATGGAAAGTTGGTCTGTCATTCTTGACTTATTTAGAGAATGACTGCAGCCTCCAAGTACTGCACCTGAGACTGAATCCAAATCTGAATTCCAGTTTCTGTAGGTGCTGAAGTGGTATACAAACCAATTGTGTCTTGTAACTTCTCAGCTGTAAGGAAGACAGTCTCCAGGTGCTGGTATGTAATAATCTGACATCCTTTGTGATGTGCTATATGAAGTGAATGACTTCTGAAAAGGCTTCAGGAAGGGTTTGAGGAACTCAATGATCCTAGGTCTGATCAGGCAACTTTGAGGAGATTGAAAATACGGCTTAAAGATTAAAGTAAAAAGTTGTCAGAAATCCAAAATTACCAAACCCCCTGCTTAATTCAGGTGATATACCAGTTCCAGGTGTAGAATTGTACCTTATGTTCTGATATGCTCTTTAAAAGAAAACATTAACTTGCATACATTGTCAAACAGTTGTAGCCTTAGTGATACTGCTGAAGTTCTGATTGTGAAACAGTCCCTCCAGCTACACAACCGCATCTGTACAGTTCATGTATGTATAGTTGCTGATTTATACATATACTTAGCTGTATTTATTCAAATACTTACCTTGAAGGAGTAAAAGTTTCAAATACGCTCAAAACAGTCCTGTTTTTAAAAGGTCTGCTTTAACTATCTAGGCTTATGCAGTGCAAATCACAATTTTCTTTTTATTGTCAATGTCTGTGACTTAGCTAAAGTTAATCGTGTTCATTTTATGCTAGCCATTCATAACATCAACAGAAGTGGTGAGAATTACCTAACCTAGGATCATAAAACCTAGCAGTCCCATGCAGGAGTTACAGTGTTAGCTGTAAGTTACCATGCACCTGAGATTTCAAATCAGAAACAGAGAAAAGTTGAGGAGAACTGCCAAATGAATAGCATATAAGCATTCGGTCAGAAATAAGAAAAGTAGTGTTGTATTGTATTAATGACAAGCTGACTGCACATTTCCCAGTTGTTCAAAATTTTTGTGGTTAACAGGGGTTAGAGTATTGCTGTAAAAGCAGACATTTTCATGTTTAACATGCCTGTTCCACTCTGTATACCATGTCTACAATCATGCTCAGTCAAAGTGCCATGGGTTTTTTCAAGGTTCAGATTCTTTAAACAGCGTTTTGTATAACATGTTATGTCAAATAACAAAAGATATATAAAGAAATATATAAGAAATTTATAAAGAAATCAAAAGACAAAAAACTTTTATGGCAGGTAGATAACTCATCAATGCACTACATTTTTGGTTAACATTTTTCACACCATTTTAAAGGTATGCCTTTACAGGTAGGTTAGGTTTTCCATTCTGTCTTTAGTGTCTCCTATTAGTGATCGGGAGTGGAGGATTGTCACCTGCAAAATTACTAGGGCTGACTGCAGTTGTGAAATGGGAAGTTACTCAGCTATATAGGTAAAACAGAACTACATGGCATACCAGAGTCCTTTTATCACTTCTTTGTCCATATTCCCTCACGGGTATATCAGCCAGATGTGATAGTCAGTGGTAGTCAATACAGCTCTGCCTGTATTGCTACATAGTCGTACACTCTGTCTGTTCTGCCATGTTTCATCATGATATGATAACTTCCTCATATATATACAGTCTTTTTCAGTTACATTCTTCAGAATAAAAACATTGTAGAAATATCTAGAGTGCTCTTGTTGTAGGCAGACATGGTAATTACAGTCATTGCTGTCCCAAAAGCCTCAGAAATGATGGCTGCACTTTTCATTATAATAAATTTAATTTTTCATTATAAAAAAAATTGTTATAGGAAAAATAAAGAGACAAATCTGAGATGAAGTTTCTTTCTTTTTTTTTTTTTTTTTCCTTCCCCAAACCAAAATATAAATTTTGGTTTAACTATGTGTACAAGATGTGGCTTCTCGTTTTCTTTGAATACAAAACTGAGACAGTTTTATCATTATAAACATTCAAAGTAGCTGTATTTCACCTCCAATATTCACTGAGATTTATGTATATGTATTTATCATATTTGAGCTCTCAAGTGCAGGTTAGCTTCTTCAGGGACTGTGTCTGGGAACGGAAGCAATACAGAATCCAGCATTGTCCTGTAGAGCACAACTAAGGACAAGCAAATTTCAGTTCTAGCAGATACTTCTTTTTGTAGGATCCACTCAAGTGCACAGACAGGAAGAAGATATTGGGGCAGAACTCAGGGGGTATTGGTTACTTGTGTACAACTTGCAGAGGATAACAAGGAAAGGCAGCCATACTCCACAAAGCATGGGAAAAAAAGCTGGAAACAGTCAATTAAAATGTACATGCTTGAACCGAAAGAAGTGCGATGCAATACACTTGGTAGAATTTTGCCACTTCTAGAAAGGATGAAGTCTCTTTTGGACTAGAGATAAATATAAATGGGAAGGAAGAATATAAACTGTGTAATATAATAACCACTTACTGAGCAACATTCCTGAGATCCTAAAATTCAGTTTACCATACAATAAGAATGCATGCTTTTTACAGAAATATATATATATTAAATTGAATTCATCATCTAAGATAGAAAAGGCACTAAAGGTCTACCAGATTTTTAAATCTTAAGGAAAGTAAAATAAAGCCATCACACAGGTGAAAGGTTTGAATTGTTTGCAAAATGATTTAGAAGGTAACAAAGAAGGTCATATAGGTCCATAATCCTAAATGAATATACAGTTTTCTGTTTTACATACATACAGAATAATTTTCTAAACACTTATCTAAATCTAGGTATTCAACTAAATCACTGAGGAAGAAAAAAACAGTCATCTTCAACAGTGGTGAAATGCACATATTCAAAAAAACCAGACCTTGAAGATGGCCTGGACCAAACTAAAATATGGAAAGCTAGCCAGTATAGTTTTTGCAGTTACATCTGATATTTTAAAATAAGCCAAGTTCCACGTTTAGCAGTAGAATTATTTTATGTCTCTTCTCTGAGAGTTGAAGTCTCTATCACCAAGACTCAAATTCATGAGCTGTTAAACTTGTTCTTGTTGTTGACAAAGACCCTACAAAAACTACATGATACACCTGGCAGTCCTGAACACTTTCTAACTTAAGTTTGATAGGAATTATTATTTTACACTGATGGCCCAATCACTTACCATTTTACATTTTCAGAGTTCTATACAGGTTACGTTACATTCTTAGGTAAAGGTAATGGAGCCTTAAGAAGTAGCCAAGGAAACCTGAGATTCATGCCATCCCAGGTCAGTTCTCAGATAATACCTGAACAAGGACCTAAAACTAAAGAAAGGGCCTAAAGTCATTTAAAGTCATTAGCCAGTAGGAAGGGAAAGTACTTAGAGTGCTTGGTTCTCCCTTGATAAATGTATGCGCTTTTTTTTGTTGTTTGTTTTGTTTTTTGTTCTTGGGTGTTAAGAACCAGCTTCCTTTGTTTCCTTAATCAACATCTCCATGGGATATCAAAACATAACCTCTTCGCTTTTTCCAATAGGTAGCACAACAACAGCAGCGGAGGGTAATCATTTGCTGACATGATGTAAACAGCCCTCTGTTTGAAGAATGAAAAATGAATGGCTTGATGAATGCTTCCTTTCCCTTAACTGCACTGCAGTTGCAAGCACTGGTGACTGGTGTTACAGATTCCATCTGTTAACAAGATGTGGCAGAAGTGTTTAGATGCTTTGCTACCCTTACTTTACAATTTGTTTCCATTTCAAGGCTGCTAGACACATTTTCTTGTGTAACCTATATCAGTGTCAGAAGGAAAACTTGAGAGGTGAATAATTTGTGCTGCCAGGAAGAACTGAATTTACAGTCACCTTGAATGGGAAAGCACTGCATTGTTCTTGATTGCAACTTAAATTCTCGCTATGCCTATCAGAAAGAGAGGCAGAAGAAATAGCCACAGAATAGTCATACTGATATTTCCTTATTTTACTCTTTTAAATTTCTTTTCTTATTACTACTGCTTTCCTTTAACAGAAGACTTGTTAAATACAATTGACCTTGACAAAGTGTAAGGATGTAATTAATGCCACTCACATAAGTGGCCTCTCAGGCATTAGTATCCATTGAGAGTGACAATGCAACATTTAAGATGGCAATGATAATCATAACTGGAATACAAATATTGAATAAACAGTTAAAGCACTAGGATGTCATCATACATTACTAATGCAACAAATGGAAAACAAGAAGAAGCAGGGATGGTACAGATAAAAGATCACTTGCTTGGGGAAAATAATATTTTGGTAAAAGAGATGCTGCATACAAATGGTTACCTGCTATAGATCTCCAGGATATTATTTAGATATGAGAGATCATAGAATCATAAAATCACAGAATCATAGAATGGCTTGGGTTGGAAGGGATGTCAAAGACCACCTCATCTCCAGACCTAGCACAGAGCTATATGATATCTTTGCAGATGTCCTAATCCTTTGTCATTCTCTTTGAGAGTAAAAGTACCAGTAACTTTGAGAACCATATCCCTGTAGTCCTGCAGAGTAAAACCATCTAGTTCTATCCATGTGCTCAGCCATAGAGCATTCATATCCTCAGTGCTCAGCCACAAACTCCATTATCACATCTCAGGAAAAAAAAAAAAAAAAAAAAAGCGGAATAACTACTGATAGTGAAGGAATTTGTCCCAAATCCTTTAAACAGGTTGACAGGGGAACCAGAAGTGGTTGGTATTTTAAAATTACCCTGAAAAGACAGCCATGAATTTATACAGCTTTTGCTGCTTTTTTTTTTCCTTTTTTTATGTTGTTGTTGTTATTATTTACTATTCATTGACTCCATGATCACCTACATTTCCCACAGCCAGCAACAGTAAAACTTCAATACATGGAACTACTACTCAGTAAATGGACAGTTTGTTTGTATATACTTGCACTACCACATACACCCTCAAAATGTTCATTATTTAAGGAACTATACATGTAAGTTTGAAGAGGTTTGTTGATGTAAAATTCCAAACAAGTATACATAGATATTTGTTCTTCCTTTCCTCCTCCTTGTTATATATATGTAGAGATACAAATTATCCTTCAATTTAAGGTATTCTGCACATGCAACAACTAAAGAGAAATAAGCAAATGTTTGAAAAGATTTATTTAAGGACATACAAAAAAGTCTGTGAGGAAACTGTCACAAAATTAATTCCCTAATTGCTTCACTCTTTGCTTGCTTGCTTGCTTGCTGATTTAGATCCATACATAAAGTGGTAATAGCTGGGCAAAGTGATTCATTTGTTTGCTTTAAAAGTGTCCTAGTTTGGGCTAGGACAGAGTCAATTTTCCTCCTAGTAGCTGGTATGGTGTTGTGTTTTGGATTTAGGATGAGAATAATGTTGATAATACACTGAGGTTTTAATTGTTGCAGAGCAGTGCTTACACTAAGCAAGGACTTTCCAGCTTCTCACACTGTCCTGCCAGTGAGCAGGCTAGGTGTGCAGCAGGAGCTGGGAGGGGACAGACCCAGGACAGCTGACCCAAACTGGCCAAAGGGGTATTCCATAACATCTGACATTATGGCGATCAATTAATAAGGGGGGGGGGGGGGGGGGGGGGGGGAATTTCAGATCCAAAACTACCACTCCACAAATGTGTGTGGCAAGCAGTCCACATAGAAACATATTAAAAAAAAGTTTCTCTCTGATTTTTTGGTATGTTGTGTTTTTTGTATTTTCAGCTATCATTCTTCTGATATTAGTCTCCCTCAGCTTTCTGACAGCTGTTTAATGCTGTTCTTAAGTCATACCTTAAATTATGCTCTGCAGAAATCCACATCTTTAAATACACACTAATACATTAATCTGATGCAATTAATTTTACACTGAATTTCTATGTAATCTTCCTGATTTACATTCTTTTTATTTATTTATTCTGACAGACAATTTAAAAATAACAGTATATTGCATATGACACATAATTTACAGTTTGACTGAAGGTAAATAATTTCATAGATCTAAATCTGGAAGTGTTGTTGTTAGTATAGATCAGCCAAATTTATTTTTTATGAAAATTTTAGATGTGTGGACATGGGGAATGAATTGAAACCTGTTGTCACATTTAGTTTATTCTTTTTTCTTGGATTTTTATGAATGCCAACATTTTTTGGTTGGATACCAAACTAATTTATCAATGTCATGTTCTTTTTGCAACAAGAAACTATTGTGCCACTGGAGATCTGAGTAATACCTAACTAAAGATGAGGATTAAACAAATTTCTGTTTGGAACAGCGTTGCTCTTCTAAGTATTTGGATTCATTTACCTGTATAGGAAAACCACTGGGACATGTTCTCACTGGAACAAAACAGGAATATCTGCTATTACAGACCAAGTTCTCTGTCCTTTCTTCAAAATGAATGGAAGTTTAGAAAATAATCTCATTTCACTATCCCCTGTCCAGACATAGAATCATAAAATCATAGAATGGTTTAGATAGTATGAAACCTTAAAGATCATCTAATTCCAACCCTCTGCCATTGGCAGGTACACCTCCCACTAGACCAGGTTGCTCAAAGCCCCATCCAACCTAGCCCCAGCACTTCCAGGGATGGGGCATCCACAGCTTCTCTGGGCAACCTGTTCGAGTACCTCACAGCCTTCTGAGTAAAGAATTTCTTCACAATATCAAATCTAAATCTACCCTCTTTTAGTTGAAAACATTTACTCCTTGTCCTATCACTACACTCCCTGACAAAGAGTTTCTCCCCAGATTTCCTGTAGGCCCTTTTTGGAAGGCCAATACAACGTGGAGCCTTCTCTACTCCAGGCCGAACAACCCCCAACTCCCTCAGCCTTTCTTCATAGGAAAGGTGCTCCAGCCCTCTGATCATCTTCATGCTACTCCCTTTCACTCATTCTAGTATGTCCATGTCCTTCTTGTGCTGGGGCCCCCAGAGCTGAACACAGTACTCCAGGCGGGGTCTCACAATAGCAGAGTAGAGTGGGAGAATCACCTCCCTTGACCTGCTGGACATGCTTCTTTTGATACAGCCCCGGATATGGTTGGCTTTCTGAGCCACAAGTGCACATTGCTAGGTCATGATGAGCTTCTCATCCACCAGCCCCCTCAGGTCCTTTTCCTCAGAGCTGTTTTCAATACATTCTCTGCCCAGCCTACATTTGTGCTTGGGATTGCCCCAGACCGGATGCAGCACCTTGCACTTGGCCTTGTTGAACTTCGTGAGGTTTGCACTGGCCCACCTCTCAAGCCTGTCGAGGTCTCTCTGGCTGGCATCCCTTCCCTCCAGCGTGTCAACCACACCACAGAGCTTGGTGTCATCAGCAAACTTGAACCCACTGAGACTGAAAGACATGAGTCAGAGCAGAGCAGAGCAGAGCAAAATTGAACCTCAGCCAGATGAGAAGAGAAGGGATGTCAACACCAACAGAAAAGCAGGTTTATCATTGTGGTACCTGTACATAACAACCCTAGAGGAGTTTTCCTTTCCAAGCACAGCTTGTGTGTGTGCTTGTGTGTTTTATCCTTCAAAGTGAAAGATAGCATGGCAACAACAGCATAGAAGGAAGTAAAACATTTTGCATTATTTTGTTACTTGGTACTGTTTTCATGATAAACATAGAATGCGATGCACAACTAATTATTATTTTCATAGGTATAGAATTACCTTTAGGGATTTCAATTGGCTTCAGTGCCAGCCTTTATATTTAGAGCTCACAACTGAATAATTTTCATTGATGTATTGTCACATGTATAAACATTATTACAAAGAGTGGGTTTATTATATTTAGTTACCATGTATTGCAATAATCTATGCCATGCTGCTAAAGCTCCTGTTTTTCATTTCTTAAAGAAAAAAAATATTATTTTCAAATCTTGGGGTACAAAAATGAACAGCCAGATGGCTTAAGATGTATAGACAATTACATAAAGGTTTTATTTACCTACTTGATCTCAGAGACTCTTTGTTTATGCTAATCAGGATACCTGGTGAGAAATTAAAAGAAAATGCTCAAAAATGTACATGGATCAATATAAAATTAACTTACTCTGATCTAACAACAACAACAGAGATTTCTATTTCTGACCTTGTTAATGTAACTGTTATATGTGTTAATGTAAAATATAAGAAAAAGGGTTTTTTTAATTTTTTTTTTCTGTCAGAATTTCTGTGAGGTATCTTGACTGAAACCACTCAACAAACAAATATACTTAATTTCAAAATTGAATATAATATTGAAAAATATATTTAATAATGCATAACCATACACCAATAGATTTAAGCTTATGCTTCTAAAGAACGTTAGAATATATTGATTTTAAACAGAAAATGAAAGTCAGAAAGCTCTCTAAATACAAGCTGAATGTAGAGACATCTATGTATTACAATATTTAATTCTTCATAGTTTTTGACTCATAGAGTCAAATCATTATGATAATGTTGGCTGTTTTCATTATTTACTTCTACTATTCCTACCTTTTCTGTTATTTTCCCCAGATATATCATGTGTCTAAAAAAAAATATATATCTTTTTCAATTCTTTTCTCTAATAACCTTGAATGTTCAGAAATAAGAAAGTAAAGGGGACAGAAAGAAATGTGAAAATAAATACATAGAATTTATTTTACACTATATGATGTTTAATCTAATCTCATGATTTTTGGCTCAGTTTTGGATAGCAATGTTGAAACTGCCAAAAATAGATTGAATTCTATTTGAAGGTTAAGGGAGAAAGGTTGTATCTTACCATCATTTTAGTACCATCTTATAAAATATGCAAAACACTAATCCTCTGATGATTTCTTTATATGTAGTCATTTACAGTGTCATTCAGCGAGCTTTAGTAAGCAAAAAATTCGGCACATTTAAATAGAAATATCCCTGACTATATTGTTTTAAGAGAGATCAGAATAACGTGTATTTTATAATCTTTACCTTGTCCAGCTTCTTTGGTAGGTCAACAGTCTGCATAATATCTTTTTAATGGCATAAATTGATTGCATAAATAGTGCTAGTGGAGCTTGTTAACTTGCTCTGTTACATTTTTATCTATATTTTGTAGACAGTATCGTACAAGAAATATATGAGTATTGTACAAGAATACATGAGCACAGAATCATCAACATGATGAGGAAATACTAACAGTTCAATGTTGCTTTCAGTAGCGATGATCTTGCAAGGATCCTGATCTGCATTACCTGTGTAAAATAATCAAACATCAAATGATTTACTGGACTAATGAAAAGCTGAATGAGACCTGCGTTTAGCAAATTGAATTACAGAGGATATGGCAGGAAAGGATTAATGAGGTTTAAAAGGTTAGGAAAGACCAGGGGATACTGACACAAATCTTCAACTAAAGCTGAATTTTGCCCTGAAGACAGGGTGTGAGGACAATCTTTTACTTCCAAGTCCCAAAGCATCCTGTGGGATAAGAAAGCCCTCCAAAGAATTTGATCAATAAATATATTTTAATACAGAATTTGCCTACATCTAGAATTCAAGCTAAAAACGCATCAAAGGTTTTCTGGTAACTCAGCACACCGTTAGCAAAGATCAGGATCTTTCCTTTGATTTCATTAAGTTTTTGAAAGTAAAAAGCAAAAATTTTTGAAACTGTCCTTTTTTTTCTGTTCAGGTCACCTTTAAAATCCATAAACTATAATGAGTAACAACCATCTATTACCATCAGTCTTGGAAAATGCATGGCTTACACATAGGTTTTTCTTATATCTTACTACCCTCCTTCCGCAGTGCAGTGCTTCATTAAATTATTACTACATTAAAAACATTTGATTGGTTGCCGTGCTCTTTTCGTATCTTTAATCAGAAAGTTGATTTCAGGAGCATGAAGGTACATACTGTAATATATTAATCTGCTAGAAGTTGTCATAACATCATCTAATAAATGATTTTGTGCTGACGGTTGTTACAGCCCCACTGCTTGAGTACTGGAAGATGAGGGACTGAAGCACCAGTAGATAAAATTGATTTTTTATCCTTTCTGCTAGATAATAATGCCTAACATCCATCTTAGCTTTTAAGATCAAGGCTAGAAGCTAAGATACAGCAGAAGGAAAAAAAAATCCTTCAGATCAATATTATACATTATAATCTACCTGCATGCAATTGGCATCAGAACTAGTACTGTGGGTCCAGTACAAAACTCGTAACATCAATTTAACACTACTCTTCTTGGAATTAACATGAGAACATCCCATTGCAGACTGCCAAGTTATCCTCTTACTAAATGCTTAAAAATTTAGTCAAATCACACAGCTCAAGAGAGCATTAGCTGGGATGTGGGTTCACATGCTTGCATATACTTCTGGTAAAAATTATGTCTTTGCAGATCTGTGTACCTCTTTCTAGTCAACGCCTAAAACATACAAATTTGCTTCCAAAGTGCTCTGTGCTGTCATTAGAAGGGTCATCTAAAACCAGGCACAGGTCTATATAACACATCTATTAATTTTATGAGGTTCTCATTTCCAAAACATATTTATTTTAGCATAAACTCTTTTTATGGAGGCCCATTGAATTATCTTGGCACAGTACAACAACAGACTGACAATATTATAATAAGGTGATGTCAAGTTGAAGGTCTTTCTCTGCAAAAGTTAGAGTGTCATACTCACATGTCCTTTGGGTTGATCATTCTGATGCAATACACAGTCAGCTATCTCCCTTTCCACCATGTCCATATGTCAGGCTGGACTGCATGTCTTGTTAAAGGGAGATTACAACAACCAGCACTCAGAGGCAACAACCTTTGAGCATCTGTGCCTACATTTGTTTAATACTTTTCTCCCATTGTTACACTTTCTGTGTTTATATAAGGTTTAATGTCAGGTTAAGGTTGCTGAAATACAAGTTGTAACAAAGCCTTTGCATCTTCCCAGGCAAGAATCTGAGATGCTTACCCAAAGCCCTTGATCTCTGCTTAGAGAGTTTATTTGCTGTTCACCATCTGTCACAAATCACTGAGGGCCCAACTGTGGCCTCAGGCCTCCTCTGAGTCAAATAGGAACCACACGGATGCACCCAAAACAGAATTAGCCCTGTTTATTCTGCAGCTAGGAAGCTCCCTACATAACTTTATTTCTTTAAAAATAATAAAAAATAAATAAATCACTGAATGAATTAACAACTGAATGAAGTGTCCTTTATGATAGGAACGATATAAAGTATTTTTATACTGTTATGATTTTTCACCTTCCTTGTTTTAGCTAACTTGCCCTCTAACTCAGGACTTGGCTCTGACTAAAGTATTCTAAAGCCACTGCTTTGTTTATTTGCTTAGTCTTTGAGTTAGCTGAATTTCCTGCTGTGCATCGCAGTAGCAAGAGTTGCAAAATCAAGAAACAAAAACAAAGTAAATAAGCACACAATCTGATAAGAAGACTTTGATTTTCAGGCGTTATATTTTGTCAGTCTTTTAAACAAATGTAAAAATATAAAAATAAAATAAAATAATGCTATCTGCTAACATAAATTGTATATGTGAGTAGGGTACTTTGATTTATTTGGCCTATAGCTGTAAGCATATCAAATTGAAAAATAAAATGTATGTTATTTATGTGTATCTGGGAAAAGTATGTTTGTCTCTGCTGGTGATATATTAACTAGAACAGATCAGAAGTGTTGTGACTTAATACATTTTCAATGAGAAGTGATGATTTATAAATAGCAAAACCTTGAAAGACAGTGTCTATTAGGGAGGTAGAGATTTGAGTAATTAATATAGGTTGATGACCCTTAACAAACATGTTTTAAACTAAGAAAACTGAGGCACAAGAATGTCAAGTGACTTTATCAAGTATCTTAGACCAAGATTTTATAATAAAGGTTAGAAGTTTCTTTTCCAGTTGATGAGAGCACTAATTGAAGATAGAGGGTAACGATCAAACAATTATTTAACAAGTGACAAAAACTAGGGCTATAAAAAAGTAAAATCTAATCTAATTTTCCAATGATAATATTAAATTAAGGAAACTATCTTTTTTATGAAATCAAAACATAACATCACTGAGCCTTTACTTGATGACAAGGGTAATAAATTTCTAAACTCACTGATAAAACTCACTAAACTTCATCTAAATTTCTAACATATTATTTCTTTCCATGGTATCCCAGACAGTAAGAGGAAAAAGTTAAGAAATAGTCAGGATGACTTAATGTTTCATGTTTCATTGATACAGATTATATAGTCTACAATAAATAAATAAGTAAATGATCCTAATTTACATCTGAAGAATCTTAGCAACTGACTTGACCTGCCTATAACATAACCCACACCTAGTTAATGACAAAGATAAAGCTTCGAATATCTTATTCTCAGACTGCTGTCTTACTCCTGTACCTCTGCCAAATAATGCAAAATAAATTCAAGCTGCCATTTAGCATGAAGTGGCAAGACATTTAGCCCTTGTTTCTTTCCTTAAATACTTATCTCTCACAACTTTCCAATTATTCTCTATGCAGCCTTTCATTTTCTAGTATCTGACATTTAGCCCTTACTTTACCAAGTTAATTTCACAAGGTTTGCTGGAGAAGTGGTTATGTCCTGCTTGGCGTGACCAGGTTCTTGCCCTAGAAGTGAGTTTTAGCATTGTGCCACTTGAGTTAGACATATCCTTGCCCTGCTCCATGTTCCATGCAGCTGAAGGGTTGGGGACTCACACTCACAAGGCGATCTTCTGAGTACAATTGCTGTCTTTCCTTTCATTTGTTTTTTTGAAGTGGTTTCCCTTTTGAGTTGTTAACATTCTTTCAACTTCCTGATCTTTAAACTAGAGCTTAGCAAGAGGGGAAGAGAAAGAACTAGAAGCATTGCCCAATTTTTACTTGGAGAAACAAGCAATGGCATCACCTCAATACAACTATCCACCATTGTCCTTCAGAAACTGTGATCTTCCCACTTTTTGTGGCTTCTTTTTCTGCTGAGGGTTACTCACATGAACTACAAAGGCATCAGAAAGATTAGACTCATAAGGAAACAATTACTTACTCCTACAACTGTGTAGAAAACATTTTCCTATTAAAGATTAGGGCATTAACAGCTGCCTGGAAAAAAAAAAAAAAAGTTGAAAACAGTTCATTAATCTTTGCTCAGTATATAATTCTCATGCAGATCCTTGCAGACTGTTGCAAGAGGTTTAAGTACAGTATTATAATCAGTTTCAATTACTCCATTATTATTTCCACCAAAGCAGCTACAAATCCTCTCCTCTGTAGTGGCATCTAATGTGGTTGAGGAGGTGTCTAAATTAATGTGTGTTCTCACAAATGATATTCTACTAAAAGAAAAAGAAAAAAGATTGAGTACATGGCAAGCAGACAAGTGACTAGGTAAATTTTTTTTTGAGAACAAGGTAGCACAACGGAGAACAGATTTCTGTGGCAAGATCACAGGTGGAGACAATATTCCTGTGACCACTTTAGTCTGTTCAGTCAGTTACACTACATTTTCTGCTAATTGGAAACAAATTAGTACTGTCTGGAGAAAACACTAAGAACATTGAACTCTACTCTCCTACTAGAATATGTCATACATATTATGTAGGAGGTTTTTAACATTTCCGTGTACAGCTATTATTTTTTCTTAGCATCTGATTATTTCATTTTGCCTCTGGGACTCCACTTTTAGTCAGACATTAGTCCTATTTGCAAATCTTGAACTGCTTTGAATAAATTAAGTACGTTAATTACTGTACAGGTAATGTCACTTTTGATAACTGCAGGGTTGTGTTTTGGAAGCTTATTAGAATCTTTTTATCACTTGTTGTCTTTGTTGGATGTCTAGTTTAAGAGAAGTGTTTGATCTACATATATCTCATAAGCTTGGTATTTTGTAAATAGCCTGTCTGGCTCTCAACCCATTTTAATTCAAATTTTTGTGTGGGTGGGTAGAAGACATTTGCATAAAACTCTACAATTCTATTGTGCAAAGTCCTATTCGATATGAGATTGAGAAATAATTAAGATAAAATCCAGTAACATTCTTATGCAGTGTGATCATGTGGGTGTAACTGTGTGTCATAGCATTATCACGAAGGTATTTGAGGCATAAAGTCAAATGCCTACAAACCCCTTAACTTTAGCAAAGTCTTAATATTTTTATCCTTAGAGTTCTGTATTTTAAATAGAAGTGGTGTGAAAGATGCTGGGTAGGAGATCATGATGGGAAATATTTTTAATTAATTTACTAATGCAACCACTGCTTCATAAGTATGTTCATTATAGTGTTGCCCATTCTATAGACTTTTTGTCTGTAAGACTATCCACTGCAGAATTACACCTTTTTGCCAGATTTGAGCTCTCTGACAGGAGCAGACAAGGACAGAGTTATTGGTATAACCATACAAAAATCAGGTCTTTTGCCAATTTAGCTATGTATGGAAGGATTACTTTATTATTATTATTTTTTTTTTTATTTATTTATTCTTTCATTCTTTTCAGGGCTTTGTGCATGTGGGTGCACACACACCTGTGTTTTTTGTTGAATTGTCACAGTGTGGTGGTTTTACTCTGGTGGGCGGCCGAGCTCCACCACAACCGCTCTCTCACTCCCCCTCCTCAAAGAGGAACGGGGAGCAAATACGATGAAAAGGGCTCAAGGGTTGAGATAAGGACAGGGAGATCACACAGTAATTATCGTGATGGGCAAAACAGACTCAGCATAGGGAGACAGTAAGATTTATTGCCTATTACAAGCTAGAGAAGTGAGAAACAAAGGAAAGAAACCAAAAGCACCTTCCCCCCCACCACCACCCTCTTCCACCTCCTCCCCCTGAGCGGCACAGGGGAACGGGGGTTTTGGTCAGTCTATAGCGCTTCTTCTCTGCCGCTCCTTCTCGGTCACTCTCGTCCCGTGTGCTGTGGGGTCCCTACCACGGGATGCAGTCCTTGCTGAACTCATCTGGCATGGGCTGCCCACAGGCAGCAGCTCTTCAAGAACTGCTCCAGATATGGGTCTGTACCACGGGGTCCATCCCTCAGGAGCAAACTGCTCCAACCTGGATCCCCCACGGGCAGCAGCTCCTGCCAGGTCACCTGCTCCACCGTGGTCTCCTCCACGGGATGCAGCGGGGAACCCTGCTCCACCGTGATACTCCATGGGCTGCAGGGGGACAGCCTGCTTCACCATGGTCCTCACCACAGGCCGCAGGGGACTTCTGCTCCGGCGCCTGGAGTACCTCTCCCCCTCCTTCTTCACTGACCTTGCCGCCTTCAAGGCTGTTCCTCACTCCTCTCACTCTCCCAGCTGCTGTGTGTGGTGCACCATTATTTTTCCCCTGTCTTAAATATGCTCTCACAGAGGCGCAAAACAACATCACTTATTGGCTCAGCTCTGGTCAGCAGTGGGGCCCTTACCAAACATGGGGCAGCTTCTAGATCCTTCTCACAAAAGCCACCCCTATGGCCCCCTGCTACCAAAACCTTGCCACGTAAACCCACTACACACAGTTCTCACAAAATGTAGATAATGTATTGGCAAATGTCCTCTGTTTGGATTTGGACTGCATTTTAGGTCATTCTTGTTTGTTTTTTTTTAGGCAAAATCTTACCTAAGACTGTGTCTATTGAGGCTGACAGCAGACGTGTAATTAGTATTAATTATCTTTCTGTTGCTTTTTAATTTTCTTTTGCCTTATTCTATTTTTTAAGGCTGGAGACAATATCTCTTTCAGAACAGAACTGAAATCAACAATTTTTTTTTGTTCTGATATTTTATTGTTATGGTTTGTGGAGACATTTGCTTAAATTTAGCAAAGAAATATACCTGATTCTTTATTATGCTAAGGGAAACAGACAAAAATAAAACATTCTCTTTCCTTAATTTTGGATTCTTAACTTCAGACAATCTAGGCAGAAGGATATCCAAAAAGAGAAACTTGAAAAATAAGAAACATTATTCATAAAAGTGTTCTCAATGTACATTCAATTACAATCCACAATGTTATTTTGTTGTCATGCTATAATTTCCAAAATAAACACTTATATCTACACTAATTATACACTTAATAATGTGTCTTCTGGCATTCATTTTTGTTTTACACCTGTGTGATCATTACAGACACCTTCAGACAAAATGTCTGGATGCTGGAAAGCTTATTCAAAAAGCTGCAATATCCTGTAATTTACTATCCAACCATGTAAAATGTCAACTTAGACAGCTACATTGATATTAATATATCAGTACATTACAGGGAGAGTTAATACAATAAAACTCCACTGCAAAGGTCTGCTTTTCATACCTGGGGCCAAGTTCATAAGTAGACACTATTCCTTTGCCATCAATAAGAAGTTTCATTAGTAAAAGCCAGGAAATACCTGCTTTTAGACACTTACTTGAAACCTTGGCTCAGTTAAAGCTTTGACTTCACCCATTCGATATTATGCATGAAAGATTATTGTTGTCAGAGATTTTATCTTTCCAGCATAAGGCTCAGGCTTATCCTTCTCAGCAAACTGCTGAAATCCTATATGAAAATCTTGTTAGAAAGTCACTGTTTAGTTTATTAAGGGAAAGAGAAAAAAACTTTGTAAAACAAACAAACAAAAAAACACTACAGTTGTGGATTCTGTCTGAATATTCTGCTTAAAAGAATAAGAATTGGTCAAAATTATACATATATACATACACCCCAAAATTTCAGTTATGTTTCCTTTCTTTGCTGCATACAGGAATTTGCCACAAGTGTCTTAATTCAGACAGCAATGAATTCCTTGCTAAGATTTGCTAGAAAATTTGAATTGAATACCTCTTTTAAAACCAGAACTATAAGTAGTGAGAGAAGTCTTAATTGCTGGACTTCTAAATGGTGAAAGACTGCGGCACTGTAAAAGTGCTATACAATTATATGATGAATTTTAAAGGGCTACAACTGCCATGCAATTGTATAGGTAGCCCAAAGTTTTTCCTGTGGCTTTTTTTTTTTTCCTGGCTTGAAAAGACAACTCCTAGGAAGTGAAGGATCAAAATAATTGCTTTGAATATATCTATCTTTTTTTTTCTTACAGTCTCCTGCATAGCGGTGTGGGGAGCAGCTCTGAGCCCCTTGTTTCCTGACCCCTGTACCGCATACCTCCGGCGGAATCGATGGGTCTCACACTGTTGAGTGCCAGGTTTTCAAACATTTTGTGTTTTCTTTCCCACGAGTTTTGTGACCAGTGTTGTGTTTACTCATATGCTGCCCAGACAGCAAGGGAGCTCCTTTGATAGACACAGCTTCTTTCTGAGAGTGCGGGGGTGGATCCTCCCCAGTGCCTTCCCTCCACACATTTTTATATCCCTCTTAGTGTCTTCCCCTGAGCTAATCAGGTCTGTCAGAGAAAAGAAGCTGTTAGAAGTTCACATCAGCTTAAACAATACAGTGAAAATAGGTTTTATTTCTTTCCCCCGCAGCCTTTTCTTGCACCATCTAGTATATTATTGCTGTCAAACTCTGATAAGCATGTATTTGCCACAAACAATTTTTGAGAAATGATCCCTTTAAAGATCATTATAAAGATAATCAAAACTATTTACCGTTAAGTTAGAAAGTGTGCTATTTTTAGACAGAGAAATTGGGTGCTTTCTGCTCTTTTGTACTTGTGTTACTATTAGCATTGGTCAAAACTGTAGTTAGCAAAATATTAAATATTAATATTAAATATTGTTAAATAGAAACAATAAAATATTAATCAGTTTTCATTTTATGTGGTGTAATATTGCTTCTAAGTGTTACTTCTAATTCACAAGGACTGCTTTATGGAGAAAGAAAAAAAAAAGAAAAAAAAGCACAGTAAATTTCTCATAGTAAATTAGTCCGGGAAGACTTGAAATGTAATTAGAATCTCGGGAGGCTGAAATTTGTTGAAAAGGGGAATTAAACTGCACTGATCCAACATCATACCAGTATAACTATTTCCACAGCAGGAATAATATACAAAATATCATTGTAACTTAAAAAGCCTTAATACTAAATGTAAAAGATTTATTTATTTATTTTCCACCTTATGTGAGGATAGAAGATAAAAGTAATGGCTACTTTTTTTTGTTTTGCATTTTGTGAGAAAGAGATCCTGTCTAGGTGAGTTAAGAGCAAGTCTTACAATGACTTGCTCTAGACTTCTGAAAATATCCTAGCACATAACCATCAGGAAACAAAAGGAGGCAAAAGCTGACACTAGATAAGAAACTCGATATTTTCAGCAACAAGGGCTCTTAAAACTTAACTGTAGCAAGGAATGGTAAGTTTCACAATACCAAAAATTTTATTAAAAAAAATTATAAATTTAATTAATGAAGAATGAAGGAGAATAAATAATAATAATAATTCTTTCAAGAATTAAAATGGAATTATATAAGAAGATTTTTATTTCCATTCCCTGTAGCAAAAAAAAATCTCGACACGTTCTTTTCCATACCTCGTAGAAATATTAACCAAAATGAAATATAGGTTTTATCTGGCCTCCAGGAAAGCTCTAAGGTACTTGTTTTTCTAGACTATGTGGAATAACCTTCTTTAACAACTAAACCTGAAATGCAGCAGAATTGGATATGAAGATAAAAATCTTCCTTGAAGTGAAAAATGCTTGATCTCATCACAGTATAGCTCTACAACTGTACAGCTAATCTATAGATATAGCTTCTTCTCTGTGTGTACAAGAAGAAATGCCATGTGATTCTCACTCCCTATATATGGGATCAGTACAAAATTGAAACAGAAATCTCATAATGGGCAATACATTCACACAGTAGGCAAAATTAGGTTTGCTACTATTTAAAGTTCTTTAGATTTAATTCAGATTTTACATACACAGTTTAATTTGTGGATTTTGGTATGAAAGCAAGAATATAGTTCCATTCTTGACCTAAGTGGTCTTATTTTCTAGTGTGTATTATATATATATTTTTTTTCTGCAGTCTGTAATTTTTAATGTATCATATCATTTGCACTCTGCTCCAGAAATTTGACTCCAGGTTTTATTTCATGTCTTCACCCCATCAGTTTTCATTGGGAAGGAAAAGCGTTTTAACTTTCCACTTTTTTTGAATTAGACTTAAAATGGAGTATTTTAAATCTATCAGTTATGAGAGGGTAAGCTTCTGATGATAATGATAAACAGATGTGTTAAAAATGATATGCAGAACTGGTTAGACTTCCTAGCTTTTAGGTTTTCTGACATTTCCAATAATAATACAGTCTTTTCACTTCTTTGTAGCTTTAAATATTTGTGTTTAAGACACTGATTTCTCTATTTCTCTTTCTCTCTCTCTCTCTTTTTTTTTTCCCCTCTCAAATGGCACTAAAAATAGAACAAGTCTTTTAGAATATGGACCTATTGAATAAGGTTTCCAAAGCAATAATTCTGATATTTTTAAGGTTTTAAGATGGATCTAATTTTTTTTTCAAATGAACTTTCAATTTAGCTCTTCTTTAAATAACACAACTTTCACCTTTGGCCACTTTGCCTTGCATTATTTTGCTAGATCATAGCTTTCATGTGCTTGGTAGACGTTTGTTGAACAAGCTACTTTCCACCCTGCTGAAGATTGCTTTATTGGAAATCACATCTCCGTGTCTGATCTATAGAAAAATAAGAACACAGGGAAATTTGTGTTTTGGATGGCCGTCTAGCCCTGACCTGTAAGGCAAAGCCCTATGACATAATAGTCATCTGCTCTAAAGGCATCAGTTGTGCTTGGAATTTTTGAGAAAAAATAGAACTAAATGGGAGGAAAAGAGATCCAATGATCCGCTGCACCCTCAGTTCCTCCCCTTTGTATATTAAGATAAAAACCATTCATTCTCATGTGCTGAGCATGAGAATGCTCTTGCTTTTGCTCTGACCTCATTCATGTTCCAGCATTTTGTGTCATGGGCCTGTCCATGTCACATGCTGGTTGCAACCTCGCTGGTCTTGACTGGTCAGTCAGGCGGGCCAGCCACCAACTTGATGGCCACATGAGCTGGACAAGGGAGGAAGGAAGGTTTAGCCAGCATAAAAAGTCTAGTAACAATTTTGCAGAAATGTTGAGCACAGAAGCACCTATTCTATGTGGGGAAAAAATGAACAGCTCAATAACAGAAAATGCTCTGAATATAATCAGTACCTGAGCATCCAGAACGAGCAGATACTATCCCTTGGCTCCCTGTCACTGTTCACCATTGCTAATACGAGGGTGATTATCCTCTCTGATCTCCTTGAATTTAAGATAATGTGAAATAAATTCATCAATATTAGTTAAATACTGAGGTACTCAATTTTCTTCTAAAAGAAAAGAATACAAATAAAGGAACTTTGTCTTAATTATTCTACAGTAATTCAGTTATATTGGTAAGAATTTAAATATAAAAAGAAAACAAATAATTGCTTCTTATAGTACCTCATCCATCCTTGGCAGTGACTAACGCATTATGGGATCATGAAATCCAAAACTGCATAATGGATGTGCCTAAGCAGCTAGAATGAAAACTTTTTCTTATTTTTGACTCCTTGACTTTGCAACACTTTTGCAATCACTTTTTAACACAGTGTGAATATGGAAATGTACCCATGTGTACACCTGTATTATAGACTATGCTGTACCTCTGTCAATATTAGTAATGAAAGTTGTTAATGATTGCACCCAAACTTCATTACTGAAAATGGGTTATTAGAGAAAGTAATTAGATGCTGGTTTCATTAAGGTATGCACACCAAAGGGTGAGTTTTTTCTGTTCAGTGCAAAGCATTTCAGCTTCTCTAAACATTGTTAAAGTGTTATCTTTTCCCATTTTGTGAGAAAGGCCAGCATCACACAATCTCTGCAAAGACTCTCAGTTTGCAGATACACACTTACATTGTAATTACAGAAATGAAGTTTCCCGTCCTATTCCCGTCTTTGTCTGTCATTCTTTACTTCTTTCATAAAAAAGAAAACATATATCTTAACTTGTTCCAACTCTTTAAGGCACTCCAATGTGGGATTTGGCATTAGCTCATATGAGTATATGATTCCCAGTTTTAAAGTGAAAGAGCTAGCCCCACCAGAAGGAAGGAAAATAAATAAATAAATAAATATAATAAGAAATGATTGGTTGATTTCTTGGATTCCCTGAGCAGAGGTGAGAGATGAAAATCTCCAGTGACTAGATGATATATGGAAACATGCATTTATGGAATTGATACCTGAATGCAGTCGTGATAAATGAGATCCCTAGCATGATGGGTATTTAAAATACTTTCAGTTAGTCTGAAAGCAGAAGTTCCCTTTGTTATGTCTTCAGCACAAATACAGACTATTCAGATGGGATGAGGCAACATTCCAAAGCAGATTAGCACATTTGGTCTGCAGTACTTCATGATCTTGACTTATAATAAACTCTGTGAACTCAAATTCTGTTAACACTGTCACAGAATCACAATGAAGAGAACACAGCTCAACAACCAGAAGCTTACCATGGTTTTAAATAATGTTCATTTTAACCGATTTGGTAGTGGGATATTCCATATATTTTATGCATGGTGAACCTATTGAGCTGGCAGGGTTGCCGTTGTGGTTAGGCAGTAAGGAATTATTTTATTTTTAAAATACTGTGATTTGTGTTTATGTGGGTGGGTGGAAGGGTGGATGTGAGCAGTTGTGGAGTACTGCATGCATATGTAGACACAACAATGCAGTAGCCAAAGCCAAGGCAATTTAAATTTTTTTTTTTCTATCCTTAGGATTTTTATTAACTTTGGAGTCAAACAATATTCCCCAAACCAAACGATAAAAAAAGCATAAACCCACACCTACAATAGGTAGTTATTACCTATAGCAGATTCTTCAGGGTGGGTATTATGTATGCTTTTCAATTTGTATAGTGACTGGAAAAAGATGTTGTTGTTTCTGGAAGCAATAACAAAAATATATAAAAGGCATAATCTTCTTAATAATATTTAGCAGACATATTAGTGTTGTGATCTTAGAATCAAACAAAGAGCCTCTGCTCTAACATAGAAATGGTTGGTTATCCCCAACAGGGCACATAGGCAAGGCAGCATGCAGAAGGCTGTGAGGAGTATTCTATGCCTGTCTCCCCAAACACTGCCAAAACACCAATTTGTCTTAGTAAACAAGTCACAAAACGTATAAAAACTTTAAACTCTATTTGAAATGATTTTATGGGGTTTATTATGAAAGGAAAGATTTCTTTCCATGTTCACATTTGTATAATTTCTTATGAATTAGCTTAGGTTATCTTCAGACACATTTAAACCTTATTGTTAATAAGAACAATAATAAAGATTATCATCATTGAACATAATTATCAGAAATACAAATAAACATGACAGATTTATTAATTATAATGTTTGTAACAGTTACACCAACAGCTGACATGTTTTAGTGTGCTCATCTCTTAAAAATAGTTCAGAACACCACCCACAAATCAGGAATCCAAAGTCTGCTTCGTTTTAAGATGTTTTGAATTTGTAGCTAGTAATTGTAAGATTCAAAAAACAAAACAGAACCCTTTGACATAACATTTATGGTCATGGGACTTGTAAGAGAAAAATAAAGTCTTCTGAAGCTAAGCCAAATCTAGCTAGGATTATCAAAGAACGTAAGGAAAACATGCAACTGTTCCCTATACCCTGAGGCACTCTGGAAAACTTTAGTTTAAGACACCTCAAAGTGGATTTACTATAACAACATATTAAAGACATATATTAATATATATATATATGTATGAAATGCTTTCTACTGAACTTTGACAAATCTGGAAGTTTAGTTTGTTGTTGGATATTTATTCATATCACTCAGCTATCTAGATAGGGAACTGAATTGGAAATATATGATAAAATCGCTTTTCTGAGACTTCATGGATCTCTTTGTTCTTCTAAAATCTAAATCTAGCAGTCTTAAGGACATGAAAACCAAAACCAACTGCAACAAACCCATTAAACAAACCTGAAACCCAGAAATACATTTCATTTTGAATGATTTACTTTATTATAAGGGGAAACTATAAATGGAAGTAAGAACAAAGATAATGTTTCTATTAGAGAGTACAGTTGCTTATCTGCAACACGCTCAATAGAATCTGGCTTATAAAACCCCTGCAGACAGTAACACAAAAAAATAGAAACATAGAAAGGAAAATGTAGCTCTGCCACCTCATCTACTATTTCATAGGTATGTACAACCCAAGAAGATTATATTATAATCCAGACATGTTTAATTTTGTTCATGGGTTTTTCTTCGTCAAGTTCACTAGTGCCAGGGTTTTATTTTATGCGAACCATCTTCATCACAATATTTTCCAATACTTATAATTCTATTAGAAACACATCTTTTTCACTTTAAAAAAAGGAATCTAAAAATCCTACTTTGACTTGTTGGAAGTCTTCTCGATCCAAACTTGTTACATTCCTGTGACTGTGCCATTTGCTTCTAGTACAGAAGTGTAAGCCAATCAGATCAGCAGCAGAAAAACAGAAATATTGTTTGCTATATTGAAACTATGCAATAAAAGCAAATCAGCAAGTATTAAAGGCTTTTAAAGATGGCTTGTTGTTTAAAAAGGACTGGATCAGTATAAGCTCTATCCAAAGTTCTTGAAAGATAATAATAAAATAATAATTGCTTTAATAACAATAATAATTGTTTTAGACAACATTTCTAAAGAAAGACAATTATTTTCACTTAGAAAAAATATTCTTTACTACCTCCTCATTCCAAAACATGGTCTTGAACATTTAGTTTATTGTTGGCATTGTATAAATAATAAGCCTGCCACTGAAGTAAAAGTATTCAAATGGCTCTAACTAGTTCAGCAGATGACTCAGATGAAGAAAATTATTTTGACTAACATAATCTTTGTCTAAAATGATCTAATAAGAAACAAAACAAGAATGCAAAACAAAAATATTTATTTATGTAGTTTTCAAATGTATTTGGTGGAACACATTTCAGCCCATGCGACAGGTTTTTTATGTGTTATGAATAAGAAAGAGAATATATGTTACATCTATTTTGCTATTAGTGTTATTCCCCCTGTAGTATTCTATGAAGTCACAGAGACATCCATGTGAATAAGTATTTGCAGCTCCTTTTCTTTCTTCAAGTACTTTTGTTGGGAACAAAAACCTAATGCCATGAACATGCATTAAGGGACATGTCCTTATGTCACTGGAAAATTTTATTCAGCTTGTAGAGACATCACAGGTCTCAGTACGGTACAAGGAACACCGAATAAGACCTCCAGGACTTAGTGAAAGGGAAAACAAAATCTTATAATATGTCTTAGCTGCTGGTATTTCCTGGCGACACGTGGAGTAGGTTCTAGCTACTTTTCTCCACATTGATCTCTCCAGTTTTACTGTGGTCAAAGAGATCATCTCCTTGATGAAATATTGAGAGAAAATAAAATCTAGTGTGCAATCTCTGGAATGAACTCATTTTTAAACTTTTAAAAACAAGGATTTTTGTTCTTCTGTCTTTGGCACAACTTTCTCCCTTCCTCATTCTTATACAGGCATATTTGATGTTGGTTGGTTATCAGCAGAGCTTTGTACATTCAACATTTTTTAAGGTTCTTCAGGATCTTCTCAGATGAAAATCATTAGAGAAAAGGCAAGATACTGTTAGTGCATTCCAAAACAGTTTAATACTGCGGGCTTTACATATGTACATGTGTGTGCATATAGCTTAGCATGAGAAGCTCTCTGAAAAAAAAATCTATTCTGAATATTTTTGTCCTCGATGTTTTTATTCATTTATTTTTTTTTATTTATGTTTGTGTTTAAAAGAATGAAAAAAAATTTCCAAACTGAAAATGAGATGAAGCATAGTAATGTTTGATAACTCTTTCTTTATCCAACTTTGTGTTTGATTCAGTATGAGGCTTTGAGCTAATCATGATTTATCAGTCTCAGTTTCCTCATATATGTTTTATACCAGAGACAGTAACTTTTATCTCTCTTGCAATGGTGTGGCAAAGATTGGTTTGTCTCTCTGGAGCATGTAGAGAATGTAAATACACAAGAAGTAGTCACAAAATGGGAAAGCCAGGCAGCTGTCAGAATGACTCTGCCACTTTGGCAGAATCCCATACATCTCTCTTGAATTAAATGCCACTACTATTAGTCTCTCTGATCCAAAATTGCTTTGTCACATCACTTTCCAAATGGATTTTCCAACTTCTGTGCATGTCTTGGTTGAGAGAATGTCACACTGAGCACTTGCAATTTAAAAGGGAACATTCGTTTGCAATACATGGCCAGGAGCTCAAAAGTGGTGTGTATTACATGGCTGATCTCCACAATGCTAATATGGCAGTAAGATCAGAAAAGAATTGCTGCAGTAAGTGAATCATGTCCAATGGAACACCGGAATAACAATCTCAGGGAGCTGGATAAAACAAAGGGAGTTTTCCCTTAGAAGCACATTTGATTCTGTGTTAATGCAGAATCTCACTGAACTCCACCCACTTGCTACTGTATGCATTTGCAAATCTCTCTACTTTCTATTTCTTCATTTAAATCAGGGGATTCAGTATATTCTCACCCTTACAGAAATATCATGAATATGTAGAAAGCACACTTAAAAGCCACTTAAGTTGAAATGAGAAGGAAAAAAA
The DNA here is from genome assembly GCF_964034855.1 of Anser brachyrhynchus. Lineage (NCBI taxonomy): Eukaryota > Metazoa > Chordata > Aves > Anseriformes > Anatidae > Anser > Anser brachyrhynchus. The sequence goes on from NC_137699.1 coordinate 46,505,944, forward strand.
ATGAATGAGCTTGTGGTGGATACTTTCTTATACTTAATGTATATGAGAAGTTTCCTTTTTCCTAATTATCTGAGCTAAAGAATAAGCACTGTTATTTTAAGCAGAGGTTCACATGCAATTAAAAATGTACCTGTGGTCAAGGCATTTGTGGTCTTCAGACCTTGGGATCTTTAATCTTTACCACATACGTGAATGTAACTGTCTTTTAGTCAGCCAGTTCATAAGGAAAGTGAATTTTTGAGTGCATTTGTGGCTTTCCTTTCAGGTTGTATGAGAGACTTGATAGAAATTTGGACAATAACGCATCCATGTGTCTAATATGAACGAACTGTTAATCCTGAAGATACAAGACTGATAACAAAAAATGCCATTGGGATAGGAAAACATTAACCTTTAAATCCTCCATCCACTCCTCCCCCACCCATCAGATCAGCAATAACAGATGCAAAATGGAGCTTCCCAACTAGTTCAACCTTTGTGATTTAGTTTGGCTATCACTCCAGAGATAATGCTTTCTTTACCATGGATTTCCATCTCTCTTCTGAGTAGGTTGAAGGACACTAATGCAATTTAGAGTGGGGAAATTCATAGTTTGATCGACACGTCAGAATTCCAGATCCAATAGTAATTAACTTAATTATGCTATCTGGTGTCTATGCAAACCTATACCTAACAAAAACCTACAACAGTTGTTTGTGTGTGTTTGGGGTTTTTTTGAACGAATTACCTCACATGTTCTCCCACTGTTAGTCCTGTAGAGAGGAAGTGTTGGATCCTTAGAGAAAAAGTTTCCACTTATAAAATGAAAATAGTGATTTTCTGCTTGTACACATCTTTTTTACATAAATAATTGACTTTCAGCCTACAGGTTCAGCACTTTTTAATCAGCTGGCAAGTTCATTTAAAAAAATGTATAACCATGAGATGTTAATAAATAATTATAATGAAAATAGCCCATAGTCAATCTGCTCACTGTGTAATGACCATAAAAGATCAATAATACTTTAATTGGATTGCTGAATTCTCTCTTCTATTAAGGACAGTAATGTTTGTTTCACAAATGGAAAACTAAAAGTTACTTTTGTTTGTTTGTTTGTTTGTTTTCTCACTTTATTTCTTTGAAAATATGTCACATGAATTTAGAACACACATAACAAGGGCAGTCACTATATCTTACAACATAATAGTGAAAAAATTGCTAAGCCCCTTTTCACTAAAGGCTTGTTGCAGGTGTTATAATTTCACTCTTGTAAAATAGCAGGTGGGAGGTATATATTCCTAGAAAAATACCAAAGGCTCATTCCAAAGCCTTAGGGAAGGGAAAAACAGGAATGAAACAGGGAACCAAGTAAAGTCAGATTCAACAGTGGGATTTTACTGCTATTAATTTGAAGTGTGTACACAACTTGATAATGTCTACTCTGTGCTCATCATCCTTGATACATGTATTTTCCGAGCAGCTGTCAGAACCCAGTGTCTATGTAGCTACTCAGGTCCTGCCCTGCCAAGCAGCACCTCTGACATCCACCTGTAACTGCACCACCATGGGGCAGCAGCTTCAGTAAGTGGAAAGTAATGAATACACCAGACAGTGGGGAAACCTGGATTTTATTCACAGATTTAGCACCGATGGGGAGGGAGAGGAAGGGAAGGAAAGAATTCTCTACCTCCGTTTCCAGTAGTATTATTTATGAAGTATGTAAGCTCTTAAAACAAGAACCTCCTTGTTTTTCAAGAACTGATTGAAGGAGCACACAGTATACCTTGCTGGACACTTTTAGAACTTTAGTGGTAAAGCTGTAAAGAACCTGTTGCAAATCTATCATATACTGCAAATCCCACTGTGTAAAATACATACAATCAGATACTTTGAATTTCTGAATTGTTAAGATACATGTCCATGTCTGTGCAAACATTTCTTAAGGTACCAAATAGTGGCCAGCATACATGCTTTTAACCAATTATATTTTCATTTTTATTTCTTGGTTTATTAGTTTTAAGTGGAATTGATAGTGCTACATGGCCATAATCAGTGAGACGGATATTCAGTAATAAAAATATCCTTCAATATTAGACTACATATGTAATATCAATATTTATAAAACATAAATATAAAATACAATTACAATGTAAAATGCAAAAATAATATAAAATACAGCAAGTGCATACAGTAAGTCTGATGGTTCACTATGTCAACAGACTACACCTTTAGGCCCACACATAGGCATGAGTAGGTTGCCTGCTTATCCTATTCCATAACATTACTTGAGAAAGGCCAGATAAGGCCAGAGCATACAGAAGTGTAAACTGAATAAAAGGAGTTATTCAGATAACAATATTTAAACAAAATTAAATCAGAGGTCAGAACAATAAAATGAACAGCATTTCATATTGTCTCATATCTGCTTACAATTTTGGACCCAAAAGGTTACTTAATATATATGAGTAAAATTGACAGCTTTTCAATATTGTTCCTTGAAAAATGTGTCACCAAATGACACGGCCTTCACCTTTAAATCTGAGGTGAAAATACAGAGGTCTGTCTTTCATTAATCTTGCAAATGTATTTTGGAAATTTTGCTATGTTTTGGCTGGCTGAAGTTCCCTAAATTCCAAGAGGAAAGCTCCCTTTCCTGTCTTCTGCCATAAATAACATCTTTTTCTTAACGTATTCCACTATTCAGAACAGTTTCTAAGCCTGTTCAACAAAGCTGTCAGGGCAAATGAATTGCTCTCCCCTGATGTTTGTTATTAACAGATTGTCTACTGATAGGATAATAACCTCTTTCTTCATACATGAAAGGCATTCTTGTGAGCTGGATTACAACTTGAGATATAAAAGACGTGCTCTGTGGATAACTTCCAGGCTACTTTGCACCACATTGCTCTCCCATAATTTTGTGTTTGTTATCTTGAACGAGTGACAGTAACCACCCATCAGAAACTGAAATTTATGTGAAATGAGTACCACATGTACGATGTTTACTTCAGTCTGGGCAAAGCAGTGACAGATCATTATAGCCCATGGAGCTGTGTGTTTTAGACTGTGTGCAATTTAATATCAAGTACCATAACTTGAATATACAATCGCAAAAAAAGAGACGGGTATGAAAAATAAACCACTTGTCATATCATGCATCAGTTTCCAGCAAGTTTTTGGGGTGGTTATGTCAAACAAGGACTTATTTGTTTGTTTTAGTATGTTAAAGCAATCATTTTTCTTCTAGGGTGGATAGCTGTACATGCTTTTAATATATGTAAGCTATTGCTACTCATTTAAAGATTTGAAGTAGAGTGGCAAAGGTTTTGCTAATAAAAAAATAAACTCCCTAAGATCATTAGAAAGTACAAGTGAGGATATAAATGACAAATAACTTCAGCTAAAAGCAAGGTATTTCAGTATCAAAATACATTTCATAAAGGCTGGAAAAGACCAGTGCTCAGAGTTCATTTGTGTTTCTTCTACATCAACAAAACATAAAGTATAAGCAAGCATGTATCCCCTCATTCATATACACCAGTAGCATTTTGTTGAGATTTATGAAGCCTTGCTTTGAGTATCTAAAAGAGACACTTAAATTTACTAAATCTATATTCCTCTTGTAGTCAGTAGAAAATAATAAACAAATCATCTTAAACCTGAATTACAAGTTCAGAGTGTCCATCTCTCTCCATTAACTATAATGGAAACATACGGAATTTGCACTCAGTTAAAGCGACTGAAGTTATGTGTCAGTCCAGTTCTGAGCTGTGTATGTGTCACTTCAGTTAGATAAAAGAGATTTGAATCAAAATTTCAGGCAGAACCGGGATGGGTGGGGGAATATTAAAAAATATACAGGCCAGTCTTCTTTTTTTTTTCTGTCAGATCATTTCTTCCAGTGAGTATTGCTGACTAACTGAGAAAGTGTTTCAAATATCTGGGGTTTATGGATCTATTTTATTTTATGGATTAAGATGTTAATGATTATTTTATGTGTGCATGTTCGTTCTGTGAATGCTCCCACACTGGAATATTTCAGTTTAAAGCAGAAATATTTAGAAATATGTGGTCCCAGCGCCTAGTGAGAATTGTAATATAACTGTTTGCGTCTCTGTTGCACTCTATAAGTTTTGAATAAAATATTTTCTGTGATGTATTGCTTGATCTTTCCAGTATATAACACAGAATGTACTGAAAGCAAAGACATTTTCCTATAACATATTTTTGACACTTTTACAAAGTTCACTGTAAGAAAGCTGTAGGTCTAGCTATATAGATGAAGTTGTAGATAGATACATGGAGGATATAAATAAATAAATAAATAAATATTTAAAGGCAAATTCTTAAGAATCCTAACAGGAGATCCAATTACATCTTTCTGTATAAGTCCTCTTGGAAGCTCAGCATGGACAGCGTCAGAGATTTTATTTCTTTTTAGCATATTGATGTCATGTCTGTGTTTCTTATGCTATGTGGATGCAAACTTCAGGGATTTCTGCTTCATACTCCATTACTAAATGAGAATGTCACCATTAACACAGTCTGTTATTTATTCTAGGCTGTTTCTCTCTGAACTTCAGCTTTTACTGACAAAATGTTTAAATTCTAAATTCAGCATTTTTGGGAAAGCAATGAAGTATAACTTTTGCACGTATGTTGTTCTTCAATTGTAAATTTAGACAGAGAATATACATTTTGATGGGTTCCAGTTCAGCACCTTTTTTACATTAATCTTGATGTAAGTTGAATACATGAGTAAGCATCTTCCTGAATGCAGAAATATGTCTGAAAGGTTGTCTTAATGAATTGTACAGACTAGGTTCTCATCTGATATGTTGTAATACAGTTTCTTTAACATCAATGATAATTTTCAGACACTGAGGATTCTTCTCTTAGTTTTTCTTTTATGATTATTTTCTCATTTCACATATATGCATACAGAGTGATACACCATATATGTGTATATATAATTTTGTATATATTTATGCATGTCTGAATATATGTATTCATATATAAAATATTTTGTATGAAATAATGAAAAATAATGCATAGTTTCAGATATATTTCTCTTTCATTTAGCTCTCAGAATATGATTTTATATGAGCTACAAATTCGAAGTCATCATCTGTTTTGACCAGCAGATTAATAAAGTTTAATAAACTCTTTGTTCGGTAACCTTAACATTTCTGTGAGCAGTTTTAAAACTTTATAGGTGTAAAAAAAGATTCTATGTTAAAAAAATAAACAACAACAAATTTTAAGCTGTTCTTCCATCAGTAACTAAAATCATCAGCCACCAAAGAACATGCTTTGAATTTCCAAACTTACTCTTTTCACAATTATTCCCAGAAAGTTAAAGACTAATGTACAAAATTATTCTGCTTTCTTCTGAGGTCTCAAGAATTATGACCAAATTTTTAATCCAAAACTATATGCAAACAGCTCTTTGCTGATTTGAAGGGGCACTATACGTTTGGAAAACAATTTTATTGTCTATTCATAGTTAACAGATACCTTTACCATAATTATTTTTTCCACAAGTTTTTAAAACTTTGTTCTAAGAAAGATTTTGGTGGGTATCCAGTTTCAGTTTCTCTGTTATATAGACCATCAACAGCTTCCTTCTTGAAAAAGATGTTACAAATATGATCAAAAAAGATATGCATTTTGTTACTGTGTTGGTTGATAATGAAATCAGTGACATCACTTTGAAGGGATGGATGGATGAATGCATCTGAAAGGAGAGATTTGATTCTGTTTTCAAATCATGTGCAGAAATTGCATGTGATTATAAACAAAGTTGAAAATGTATGTTAGGACAAGAAAGGTGAGAAGAAGAGTTGAGTGCTCTTTAATGAAGACCAACTCTCTCACTCCTTCTCCTTATACTTAGAGGTACAGCAGAGAGATGATGATGATGAGGTTAATATCCATCCAAACAAGCCTTCTGCTTTAACTTAAGTCTCATACTCATATGAAGAGGCTCATGAGGAACTAGGTGGGTATCTTAGCATTAGAAAAAGGAGTTTGAGTGCTGTGAAGAATGTTTGTACTACTGGAGGCATCCACTATACCTGTGACTTGATAAAGGTCATCAAACATTCAGAAAATGATTACTATTGCCAACAGCATTCACATGAATACCTAGTCTCTAATTTAAGAGAAGGAATCAGTATGCCACTACACATATTTACACAAATTGGTAAACTATGTTTTGCTAAATATATTCCAGATCTTGTACATGTAAAAAATGACTGCCTGTTATAGATGGACAACATTTGAACTCTCAGAGGACGAAGAGCTGCTTTGTCACACCAGCAATTACAGCAATTTATAAATCAGACAATTCTGACAAGCTTTTCAGCATGGGGTTTAGACAGAGTTGAACAAGGGAAGGAAATAAGGCAACTCTACACAGAATTTACTCTGGATTATCCTGGATTATTTACCCTGAAGGTCTCACAACACAAAACACACTGCTTCAAGCAACAACTAAATTTTTTATTGAGTCATGCAAATAATGACTTACTCATAAGGGTTTGACAATAACATTTGCACATGGAGGCCAAAGAGTTGGTGTCACGCCCCATTTTCCTGCTCTGGTTGCTCTTCTGGGCAGAGAAAATGCATGTCTGCTTACAATCTTGGTTCCTCCAAAGGCAAGGGTTATTTCAGTAAAAATAATTCTCGCAAATGTCTTGACAGTTTTTGTGTGCCTAGGGGACAAGTGCATATGTAATTATGTGGCTTATGTTCACACACAGTGATTGCTGCACATTGAATACCAAGTGTGTGCAGCTCTGAGCACTTATTCTTAAAAATCAAGGTTACTTTGGGACAGTGAATAACCCACCTTAAAATGTACAGATTTTACAGGCAGACAGGAATTGTAGGTAATCTATCTGGTCTGTCTTCTTTGGTAACTCAGGCTTCACAGTTTAATTTCTTTTTTTTCTTCCTAAATGAAGTATTTTCTATCGGGAATGGAAACAGGAGTTAAAAGGATTTATTATTTACTATCATACAGGAGTTAAATGCAGATTAAGCAGAAACTGAAGTATGATTGCTGAAAGGTTTAGTCACCTGAAAAAAAAAATGTATTAAAACAAAACTTTTGAGTGCTTTCCTCATTCCTAACTCTTTTGTGCTTGTTACAGATAACTGACTTTGTCATAGCTGCCTAAAGAAACACAGATAGCATCATAGTTCATATTGATAAATTATGATTTGTAAACAGATGTGCATACCTTCTTTCAATCCCATCTCTCCTCAGACTATGAAAAGCTGCCTCCTCATTACAAAGTAATTATTTAAAATCAGTCTGGTTTTGGATGGGGTTCACACCATAAGTGAGAATTTGTTTCAGAACATAAAAGTTTTTCCTCTTTTATCTGACAGATCCACAACAGATATATATATGGATTTTCTTCAAAAATTAGAAGAAGAAAAAAAAAGAGACATCTCAAACCTGACCATAGAATGTGCACTAAAAACGTCACCTCAAATAATAATTGATTTTCACCTTGCAAGTCTGAAGAAAAAAGTGGAAATAGTGAGTGGAAAAAGTGGAAAAAATAAGAATTCCAATTTTACCCCTATGAGACTCCTGATACTATCAGTGGAGTTCTGCTGTGTGCAAGGACTAGGAGTTCAGCCCAGCACATCTCCATCTGAACACTGTTATGGGTCAAAAGAACCATCCCCTAAAACACTTTTAATTTTTCTAGAACTGAGCTTCAGTGAAGATTTTATACTTTGAGTTTCTGTAACCCTTGGCCACAGTCTGCTAACCTCTCCCTCAGGCCAGCCCATTTTTTCCCTTGTCCCTCCCTACATCTTCATGCTTTTCTGGCTGAAGTCCCAGGTACATGGTAATACTCTGCCAAACCCAAGTTCAGAGCAAGGACACATCTCACTTCCAAAAGAGGAAGAACATTTCAAAAGAGGAGAGAATCTTATATCAGGAACCTCATCCTCACAGAAAGCAAAGACAGTTGCATGAGTAGCGTCACAGTAAAAATAGTATTTCCAGTCTAAAACATCTGCTCTTCAGGATTCATACAAAACATTACTAAATCTCAACACCCCTTCAAGTCTTCAGGGGATTAAAAGAGTAAAATTGCTATAACTCCACAATGAAGAAACTGTACAAGAATATCTAATGATGTAAAATACTGTGATTTTACAGAGAAATGATTTATATAATAAAATACAAATAGAAGCTATATCCAAATCAGTATTAAAAGTTCCCCCTGGCCACTCTTTGATTTAACCATCTAGATTTGTCAGAGATATGTCACTTCGACATTGTATTAGTAATGTTTGGTGTGGCGCATTTTCTTCAGCCAAGTCATCTTTTCCCTCATGTTTCTTTATAAGGCTCAGTTCCTTTTGTTAAAACAAATGCTAAATTATACAAGCATGGTATAATGATGTTTTATTGCAGAGAATATCACTGTTATTTATCTATAAACATTCTTCCTTCATGTTTAACAGAAACCAATTAATCAGAAATAGGGCAAAGCAACAATCATGTTTTATGTTCTTGTCAATATTGAGAGCTTATGCTGATAATACATCTGTGGCTAGTTGCAGGCTGCACTTAAATCTGTGCTAGCCTGCCTAATCCTCTTTTGCCCAAAATGTACCACTGCTGAGAGGCTAAAGATAGAGTCGTGCTGAGCTGCAAAGTATGATGTGCTGGAGCAGGTGGAAACCAGGATTAGAAGGCTTTCAGCAGCCCTGGGAAAGGCCCAGCTCTGAGGCATGTCCAGGCAATAGATGCAAAAGAGGACTTTATTTCACTTCTCTTCAGAGAAGCCACAGAAAAACTCTACTGCTGCTTCTGGATTTGCCAGGGTCAACATGGATTTTTTGAAGTGTGAATCAGCATGTTGTGGCCTCCACTTGCTTGCTTTCCTCTGCTTCTTTTTAGCATTCCCCTATTGACAGTCTAAGTATTTATCCTAACAGAAGTGAAAAATCTCTTCAGAGTCTCAGCATGAACTGGAATTAGAGAATCGAGAGAGATCAGTTATCCTGAGCATTGTTCACACTCTAGCCTTATCCCAAACTCCAGCATCCCCCTTCCCTTGTGCTCTTGCTGCTGGTCTGTTTTGGAAAATGTACAATTATTTTGCCTTGTGGATGATGATATGATGTGAATACATCAGATGTGGTGGGTATTTATTAAATAAATAAATAAATAAAGTTCTGCCTTATGCTAGCCTGAACTGGATTCTTTCTCTGTCCATTAAGTCATTGAAAACAAGTTGACGTCCAACTACTTCAAGGAGTGTTTAGTGTACTGAATAAACTCCCTCACTGGTCTTTAGACCTCACTGATGGAAAGGCAGCTGCATGATGCAGATGTTTATTTGAACTTTTTAAATGCATTGCCTTATTTGGCAACATCATTCTTAGCTGCTGTTTAGACTGAGTACAAGATCAGAGAGAGAGCTAAGAGCTGCCACACCTAGTGCTTCTGAATGAGTGAGCAGTTATCTGTCTGCATCCTTCTGAAGAGATATACATTGAATTCTCCCTGTGTCATTTCCCTGTTGAGTCATTCCCCTATTGCTGAAACAGTTTCTTTTGCCTTCTGAACTGCCTAGACCATATTTCTTCTTGATAGATGTGGTGTACGAAGTGTAAAAGAGGAAATAAACCACTACAATGTCTTTGCATGCACAAGGTAATAAGGCACATGCTGATCAATGCACTATTCACTTACAATAGAATGGTGACAGCCATTTGAGGGTTAGATGAGGGCATACTTATGTATATTTCAAGCATTCTTAATTGCTGCTATTAGGTCATAAAAGAAAAAGTAGTCTGGAGTTCTGAAGTTTTTCTACAAGAACCAAGAGTCTAGAGTCTGATGTGCCAGTCACAATTCCCAGCTCCATGACATTCAAGTAATGGATGTTTCAAGGAGTATCAATAGCCTGAGAATCCAGATGGATTCATCAGAGGAGTGCAATAATGTTTATTTCAGTGTTGGAAGGGATCTTCTTTCTCTTTACCCTTTCAAGAATAGCTTTAGTAAGAATAGTTTTAGTAATACTAAGACTTTTCACCTTATAAATCTGAATACAGTGCTTTTTCTTACTTTTTTTTTTTTTCTAGGATAGAAATGTTCTATTGTTCAACTTTTGAGACATTTCCGGGAACAAAGAGGGACACAGAGGGTAGAAAAAGTGCAGAAGAATATGGCATATAGGATATGACTCCACAGGGTAGACACTAGGGCTGTCATCAGAAAATGCCATTTCCGTCAGCATGCTAGAAATGGAATCAGTAATTTTCAGATGAAACATTTTCTGCAACCAAAAGCATAATTTGTAGGCATTCTATTGAATGTCTGAATTCTATTGAAGTGTTTCAGTTCTAAAAACCTGCTGTCAAACCATGACAGCATATGCCCATTTTCTTTTGCAGTGGGAATGTGAGAGGCTAGAGCTCCCAGCTGCTGTGTCTTGGTGCATTCTCACTATGTAAATTGCATTGCAGGGGAAACCTCAAGCTTGACAGCACTAGGAGTTCAAACTAAAGGACATCCATTGTCTTTTAGGTTTCAGCCTTGACAAAATGAGGCTTGGAATCATGGGAATACCAGTTCAAGTCAAGACTTACAACTGTCTTCATGGTTTTACACAGCTCTGATATTCAAAAATGCCTGAACTATTCCTTTTTTTTTTTTTTTTCCCCTCTCCATCCTTCTCCCACTTACTTTTAAATAGAAACTAAGCAAAGGAAGAATTCCCATGGTAGCCTGTATTATTGATGCAGAAAGGATCCCAAAACAGGAAATATATCATTAATGGTAGATTAATAGACATGTATCCTAGAAACCCATTAACTTCCTGACTTTTAAATGCTACAATGCTGACCTTGACTCAAGGCTCAGCGTGACTATCACCCTCTGTCTTAATACAGCAACCATACCATGAGATAGGTATGGATAACTGAGGCCGAAACTGAAGTGCAGGGCAAGATATACACAACTTGCCTGAACAGGGAGAAGGTAAGAATCACAGAGCTCCAGTATAGCTCCAGTTTCCAGGTATTACCTTCTAGGCTTGCCCTTACTATTTTTTTCCCTTTTTCAGAGACAAAAGTGAGAAAGATTATTTTATAACAAGACCATTGTTTAGGATGATATAGGAAAATAGTAAATCTTTTCCCCTTCCAGATATCTAGAAGGGCAAATATTTGGTTTACAAATCCGTTTTGTCAGTCATTTTTGTTTAGTCTATTGAGAGTGCATCATTTAAATCAAGTGAGAGGTCAGTACTTGAATACAGTGGGGTTTTCCAACCAGACTTGCAGAGAAATGCAAGAGCTTCTGTCAGACTTGCAGTATAAACACATTAAAACTTTCCTGAACACCCCTGAGGCAAATGATAGTATTTTTTAGTATCTAATCTTTATTATTATTGTCTGTGACTAGGTTGATCTTCACTCTTTCCAGATTAAAATTATTATAACTAGATATATCCTTTTGTTTATGATATAATGAATTTGCAAGTTTAATTTTTAAAAATTAATTTCAGCAATTCTATTTTAGGCTGTGCATTATGGACAATTTGTAATCAGTTGCAAAAGATTAGACCCTGGGCACACTTAATGGGGATGTTTTAATAGTGCAGATGGCAAAACAGCCTGTGGAAGCAGGTCTGGTGGGCATTCTGCAAAAGCTAATTCAGTCAAAATTTATCCAAGATGACATAATGTACAATTGCTACACTGGGAAACTCTATTAAAATTTCACACATTTAAATCTCTCCCTTCTCTTTTAATTAGAATTTTCCAAGACAAAGTAGAGGCCATGTGTACCTCCCTGAACCCAACAGGAAAGGTCAAGGATAAACAGCATGATGCATGAAGTTCTTTTGTGCTCAACATGTTCAGGTTAGGAGGAATGTGTTAAAACGATTGTGTAGAAGAGACATGTCTGGGAATGAATTTTCATTGTGAACCAGCAGTGGCACTGGGATGTTCTGCCTGCACATGCACACCCACCCACGCTGCCTGTTACATTATTCAGTGTGTGTGCAGCTCTCCTAGGCACTGCAAGGAAAGTGAATTACTCTCATTCTTAGGCCTAAATTCTAATTCTCCAAAAGACCTCAAAGTTTTTATCTTATTCACTATTGAATTTTACAGGAACTGCAAATGAAATTGCTGAAAAGGAGAGTAGAAAAGGATTATGGATGTTACACAGAACTTGTATAGAAAAGGGCAGAAGTAATCTACCTTTATTCTGATATAGAGTCAAGATTAATTCCCCACCTCTTTACTTCTGGCATGACTTTTCTTCTGACTTTTGTATTCCTTACCACACAATGGACTAGCTTGGGCAAGAGATGTGGAAGGTGTGTCCAGAAAACTCTTTTGAAAACCACTCTTGAAGAAAATGTGGTGACTGAATTGGAAAATATGGGTCTGAGCTTGCTGAGCGTAAGAACGGAACCCCAGTTTAGTACTTCTCACACTAGTTCCCCAGTCATGAGGTCATTATCAAAAAGTTTTTGGTTGTCTCCTCCCTCTTATTTATGGACAGTGATTTTTGAACGTATTTTCTGTACTTGCAAGTACTTACTGGATCAGGATACTAGCTTTATGAACAAAGATATCTATGCATCTCAAGACTCCTAAGCAATTAAACAAGATTCTTATAACATTATCGGAGCAGAGCTTGTAAGTGATGTCTGCTGCTTACATTTCTTAGAGAAAAGTGGGGTTTTAAGTAATATCCATATGATTACCTACTAAAACTACTGTTTTCATGCCTCAAGATTTCACAGAATCATGATTAGAAACCAGTTCTTTAAGATAGGACCCACTTCTTCATTTCTGTTCATAAAACAAAACAAAACAAAACAAAACATCCTTTAGGAGTGCTGTGTAAGTGAAATTACCTGATTAATAATCCAGCCCGTAATGCTATAAAAGGTGAAGAAAATGCCACGACTGTTCTTTAGGGAATGAAACTAGATTTGTAATTTTTATTTTTTTTAACCCCTGGAAGGTACTTAGCACACTGTAGCACACCAAAAATAAAGACAAAACATCTGATTTCATGTACAGTTGCAAATCTTATTGGGATGGCTTCAGAGCCAAACAAAAATCCAGAAGGGCAAATATTTTATGCTGCTTCTTTGCTTAAAACATTCATTGCAATATCCAGCTGAAACACAGCACATGTCTATAAATCTAGCTTCTCCTATCCAAATACAAGCACTGTAAAATTTCTGTTTACAATAATCCACTTGATAGGCATTACTTAATCAAAGGCTACCAGCTGTGCTGTTTTAAAAGGAGCAGCTACATATTCAAGTAAGACAACAGACTTATTTTCTGTCTTTTTGAAGACTATGTTCCATTTATTAATATTTACATTTACTAAGCTGTTAAACTGCCAGCAAAGAAGCTGCCTTTAGATAAAGGAAAGTACTTTATGGTAAATGTAAAAAAGAACTATTTGTAAATTCATCAGGTTAAACTTGAATGAGATTGTTATTCCTGTGAATTCATTAGAAAAAAATAATAAAAAAGCATATCTAAAACTTCAGAAATATTATAATTCACACATGAAGGAAGCAGGGATAGGTCTGCTCCAAAGCATGTTACTTCAGAAAAAAATATTATGCCCCACAGCATATTTCATCACACTAATTTAATCATTGGAAGTTTGCTCTGTATTGCAATAAAAAGATGACCCATTTCCTATGACTGTTTGCTTATACTGGGAAATGTTTTACTTCATCAGGGGGAAAAAAAAAAATCAGCTGGCTCTGAACTTTTATGCACAGCTCTCACAAAAGTGAGGCCAAAGAAGTTCAGTTTCTAACTACTTTAACTAACTAGTTTAACTACTCTGTTAACTGAGAATGTAATTTCCATTTCTTTCCTCACCCAGTTGCTCCTGTTGGGCGGTATCCTTTAATTTGATGCTTGCAGGAAAACCTGAGATTTTTCTGCAGGCTGGCATTCATTGCTTTGCATATACTTACAGAATCCCAGCAAAAGCCATTGAATGTGTAACACACAAAGGATAACAAAGAGTGCAGAATATCCTGTTTTTATGGGCATGTTCTACCCATCAATCTGTCAGTCTGAATCATTTCTACAGCTGTGTGAATAATTCACAAGTGAATCATTCTGCAGTGATCTAATTTTTCTGCTTATGAGAGATTTCTGACCATTACTAATATTTTCATTAGGAACATATTTTAAATTATCCAGTTAATTATTATTCCCTAATTTTTACAGCTTGGTCATGAAAACCTCTTGTCTGTAGAAAATGTGGATTAGCCTTCAGTACCCTCTCTTATGCTGAATAGCAGCTTTCTGGGGAATCAAAAGTGTAGCAAACAAAAGGACTATTCAAACACGTCAAACTCTGTCCGATGTTATATTTGCAATTTAAACTTGTTAGATGTGATTGGTCAATAGATTTGTACAAAATTGCTACAAATATTTGATTGGGTGTCTGTGTTGACACTGCCAGTAGTGAATGTTCATTTTGTATAAATGTTAAATGCAGGTTTCATAGACAGTCTAGCCAGCTAAACCTATTCACACAAAGTGCTTCAGAGAATGAGCACTTACAGGAAATAAAGGGGACATAAGCTTGATTCATGTGAACTAATATATAAAAAGGAAAAAATATCTGAAAATATATCATTGCCCCTCTGTCACTGTCAAAATGTTAAACGTGTAAAGTTATAATGCTCATTTACTGCTATGTCTTCAAAAACATATATAATCAATTACTTAAATCCATAACATCCCTGATAATGTAGTATAGCTTTCCTATATTTAGGCAACATTAAACATAGAAAAAATGAAGTGGTTTATATTGGTCAAGGTCACATAAAGTCACTGAAAAATTAAGAAATTAAATCCCGGGGGGGGGGGGGGGGGGGAAGCAGATTAGAAACCTGAAGATTGTTGAACCTGTTTTCTCAATATGCTCCACAAGTATCAAAACCTCATCCAAGTTTCATATGCCAGGAATGGATGCAGATGAAAACTGGCAGAATGATAAAATTTTTTGTCTGAATTTTTAAGTTCAGTCAAGCTTGAAGCTCAAAATAGTTTTGGTGAAGGAGCTACTTTTTTTTTTTTTTGATGATGATAAAACTGTTCCAATAACTCTTACTTAAAAATCAATCAGTTCATTACAGATCTACATAATTAAAGTTACTCGTAAGCACACCACTAACCATAAGAAATTAATACCACTTTATACTGTTTTAAGAACATTTTAACATTTAAGAAACTTAGGTGGAAGTGGGCTAGCAAACTAAAATACAACCATAGAAATAAAAATGATACCTTTCTGATATAATCTAACTTCCTTGGACTGGCCACTCTGAATAGAGATCTTGAAGAATTAAATCCTCCTTCCTTATTAAAGCATTCATTTCTGTTAGTTAACATCCCTCGAGGGTCCACCTATTTCAGTACAGGCTTTCTTCCAGACAAAAGTACCTGTGATC
Organism: Anser brachyrhynchus; assembly: GCF_964034855.1. Lineage (NCBI taxonomy): Eukaryota > Metazoa > Chordata > Aves > Anseriformes > Anatidae > Anser > Anser brachyrhynchus. The sequence continues at coordinate 46,521,436 of NC_137699.1, forward strand.
AAAATCATGTTAAAATGTTCTAAAAGCTCTTGAAGTAATAGTGAATACACACACACACAAGCCAAGTTCCAAAACTAGATGTCACAGGCACAGGTTCACTGGAAATTCGTTTCTTGAAACAGGATTCAGTATACCAAAGTCTCCTGGAATATATCATCTGGTTATAAAGCAGCTGTCACTTAAGCACTGGCTTGTTCCACAGGCCGCAATACAACAAGGGGAGAGGAGGAAAGGGATGAACACTCGGTGACTTGGTAGGTCTGGTTTCTACTAAATTGAGAATGCTTTATTGAATAACATTTATGTCTATAATGCAACTTTTTGCTTTTAATGTTATATTATCCTAGAATCATAGAATATCCTGAGTTGGAAGGGACCGAAGAAGGATCTTAGAATAAGAGAATGGTTGGGGGGGGGGGGGGGGAAGGGACTTTAAAGATCATTTAGTTCCAGCCTCCATCATGAAGTCCAACTCCTGAGTCCACAGAGAACCACACAAAAATGAAACCATGTGTCTGAGAGCATTGTCAAAATGTCTCTTCAACTCTAGCAGGCTTGCTGCTGTGACCGCTTCCCTGGGGAGCCTGTTCCAGCGCCTGACCACTGGCATCCAGCTTATATTTATGTAAAACAAAATACTGTCCTGTCATTAGAATCTGAGTGGCTTTTTTTGTTTGTTTTTCTTTTTCTAAGGGTTTATCTATAACTGTCTAAAGTATAATTATAATCTATCCGTAAAGTGAAGTGTAGCGTAGCAATTAGAATAGAAACGCAGGCAGTTAAATTCTGTAAAGGTTAGCTGTCATCTGGTCACACGTGGACACAGAGGTCTACAAAAACAGGTTCTAGTAAAGCACATATACACATATATATACGTATATTATTTATATATGTGTTATTTACATGTATATATAATATATGCAAAAGGAACCAAGGCATTTTGAGAGTTTGAGTGGCCTCAGCTGAAAACACTAAGACCACAGGTCAGTAATTTTAATCTTGGGACTTCCAAGCTCAAATTCTGTTGTATTCCTATACCATGTCCCAACTCGGTCCTGGGATGAGATCAGTTCTGAGATCACAACTGGTCCCCTTGTGATCTGCACAGTTTTCCACAGAAAGGAAATCTTGGCATTAAAAGTGGCTGGAGTTTCCATAAGTCAATGTTATAAGTGAACAAAGAACAAGCAGGAGATATGCATACATACCGTATCAACTCACAGGCTGATCTGTTACTTGTCTTCTCACAATAAATAGTTTACAGAGGTAACAGTCTGTGCTTGTTTAGGTTAGCGGCAAGAGAAGTGTCACAAAATTTTCTGCTACCAGACAAGACTGGTCACCTTTGGTTCAAGTAGGGATTATCTTTAACAGAATGGTAAAATAGACCATGACTAATGGTTTATGAAAGCCACCACAACAGTTGTGGTTTCTTTTCTTCTTAACACAGGTGTGTTTGTCTTATCACTGTAGTAATTAATAAATAGCTTCCGTAGCCACCTTCTGAGCAAGAATAACTTTTCATTGCTGTTGTTTTGTGTTTTGTTTCGTTTTGTTTTTTTTTCCAGATTTTCCCACAGCAAGGAATTCAACAGGTAAGGTGAGATTCATGTTGCTTTGTCTTTTAGCTTTAAAAATGGTATTCCCATAAGTCTCTAGCATTTCATTAGAGATAGGTATTATGAAAAGACCCCAAGTAGTCATCTCTATGCACATAGATCATATAAATATTTTTTCCAAATTCAACCATCTCAATCCACTGTGCCTTGTAAAATCTATCTCTTCCTTGTGTCTCCCAAATACATTTGCAGTCAGTTTGTGCTCCGTGTTTCATGGACTTTTCCTGACCCTCATGAGACACAGTAGCATAATTATCGATCACAGAACAACCTAATTTAAATTAATTATATTTCAGAGCAATTACCAGAAGTGTTTAAGAACTACGAATTCTTGATAACGGTAAAATTAAAAGCTCTTTAAATTCCCAAAAAATTTACCATGTATATTTAGTGGAAAAAGACTTACATGTTAAATCTGTATCATCCAGTTATTAAAAGCACATTTCCTGAGAAAAATAAGTGTTTGATTTATTATATTAATATCAAAAACCTTTGCATGACATGCCCCATATGTCAAAGGCAACAAGCTATTTCAGATCCTGAGGCCTGACCAGAGAAGGGATTCTCTATAAATACAGGGATAAGTCCTACTAACCCTGAAGTCAGTGAGAGTTTTTATAGACCTCACAGAGAGCCAGAATTCACTCCAATATGTAAAAACTCTTCTTTTCAACTAGACAAATTTCTTTTATATTCTTCCTATTTTATTCCTGCTGCAATTCAGTCCTGAGGTGCAGGTGAATCTCAAAGTACATATTTCAGAAACCTACTAAAAATCCTAAACTTCTAAAATCCCATGGAAAGCAATAGAGAGGATAGGCTGAGGGTGTTAACCTTAGCAAACCTAGGGTTAAGGCATGGAAATTGACTGCCCAAGGACAGCGGAAAATGGAGGACGGTGGATTCCTTTTATTTACAGAAAGTCACTTGGAGAACCTGCAGAGGCACTGGGCAAAAGGTGAAGCAATGAAGGTATTGCTGAGAAGCTCCTGGTCAAGCCAGGAACCAGTGCCACAAATAAGAAAAGTCAAGTATGAGTGGTCTGAGATCATGAGACAGTGCATAACTAGAAGATCAAAGGAAGTGAGTGTTCCCCTCTGTTAGGTAATTCTAAGATCATGTTTACTTTGTCCCCCAATACATAATACATATTGACTAATCGGAGCAGGTCCAATGGGGATATAGTATGCATGATCCATAAGGAGAGGGAGTGGGGTTTGCTTGATTAAGTGGGATCTAACTGAAGTCTTCAGCTACCTAGGAAGGGGATTCTAGGGAAGGCTGAGACAGACATTTCTGGCTACAAGTCATACGTTGCAACAAGAAGCATTTGGACTATGCTCTCAGTCATATGGTCTGAACTCTAATTTTTGGGTAGACCTGTGTGGAGCCAGAAGTTGGACTAGATGATCCTTGTGGGTCCCTTCCAACTCAGGATATTATATGATTCTATGATTCTAAGCAAAACTCTGATCAGATACAAGGAAAATAATAATAATAATAATAATAATAAACATGGATATGCAGTAGAAAAGTTTTCCTGGAAATGCAGATTCTCCAATACTGGATATATTCAAAACTCAGTAAGACCTGGCACAGTCTGAGCTAACTTTGAAGTTAGCCCAAATCCCTGTTTGGGGTTAGGCCTAGAGATCCCCAGAGATTGCTACCAACCTAAATTTTTCTGTGGTTCTGCATTCCTATAATACTATGTTGACCAGGATTTTCTTTATACCACTTCTCTGAAAGCAGCTTGGAAAATAACAAAATAAATAGACAAAAACAAAACAAAACAAAAAAACACTTGTTTGAACCTACTGACTCATAAATATGCTTTATTATTATAATACGCAAAAGAAAGTTTGGATCTGTGCTTTAGAGAGTCAGTAAATACTTCCACACTTCCTTTTTGTGCATACCTGACATTTTACAGTAACTAGAGTTATATCCACTAAAACAGAAAGGTCATTAGCCATGTTTATTGTTTGATAGTTGAATGTAAACAGACAGCTATTTTTAAAATAATCAGATTTTTTTTTTCCAACAGGCATATTAGAGATATATTCTGAAACTGCTGTTTGAAAAACTGATGCTCCCTGAATATTCTTCTGAGAGTATTTACAGGGATTTATTTTATGAACTGTTGCTATCTACCCTCCAATTTGCCCGGCTTAGCACTGTAAAATGCTTTCTTTCGTATACTCATTTAAAAGCCCTTAGGGGATTCACAGAAAGCTGAAAGGAAAGAGAGGTTATATTATGCACAACAGGAAGTTTGGAGCTTTAAATCACAGTGAGGAGTGAAGAGCCAACTCATTCAGACACTGAAATTCATTTGAACATTCACCTAAAGTGTATGGTATGATGGTTTTACCCTGCTGGGCAGCTGAATTCCACCAGACCCACTCTCTCATTCTCCCTCCTCAAAGGGAAAGGGGGAGAAAATATGATGAGAAGGGCTCAAGGTCTGACATGACAGGGCAAGATCACTCAACAATTATCATCACGAGCAATATAGACTCAGCATATGTAGATTAACATAATTTATTACCTATTACTAACAAGCTAGAGCACTCAGAAACTAAAAACAAACTAAAAACACCATCCTCCCCATCCACTCTCTTCTACCTCCTCCCCTCAAGTGGTGCAGGGGAACAGGGAATGGGGGCTGCGGTCAGTCCCTAACACTTTGTCTCCACAGCTTCTTCACGGTCACTCTCTGCCCCTGCTCCACGAGGGTTCCCTCCCACAGGATGCCGTCCTTCCCAAACTGATCCTGTGGGGGCTGCCCACAGGCAGCAGCTCTTCAAGAACTGCTCCCACATGGCTCCGTATCACGGGGTCCATCCCCCAGGAGCAAACTGCTCCAGCACAGGTCCCCCACCGGTGACAGCTCCCCCCAGACCCCCTGCTCCTGCGTGGGCTCCTCTCCACGGGCTGCAGCTTCGGCCCAGGGCCTGCTCCTGCGGGGGCTCTCCATGGGCCGCAGCCTCCTCCAGGCCACATCCACCTGCTCCACCGGGGGCTCCTCCACGGGCTGCAGCGTGGAGATCTGCTCCATGTGGGACCCGTGGGCTGCAGGGGGACAGCCTGCTCCACCAGGGGCCTCTCCACAGGCTGCAGGGGTACTTCTGCTGCGTGCCTGGAGCACCTGCTGCCCTCCTTCTGCACTGACCTTGGGGACTGCAGGGCTGGTTCTCTTATATTTTCTCACTCCTCTCTCCCAGCTGCAGTTGCACAGCAGTTTTTTGTACAGCCCTCCCCCCCGCCGCAAATCTGCTCTCAAAGAGGCACAACCAGTAATGCTCACTGACTCGGCTGTGGGCAGCGGTGGGTCCCTTTGGAGCCGGCTGAAACTGGCCCTTATCTAATACGGTGCAGCTGCTGGGCTCTTCTCACAGAGGCCGCCCCTGTAGCCCTTTGCTACGAGGCCCTTGCCCCATAAACCCAATAAATTAGGGAAATTGAAAATTTGGATAAAATTGTGTAATATGTAAACCATAGAGTATCACAACCTTTAATAAATATAGTATACCATTCAGTGAAAATTATTTTCAATAAACTTGAAAATTAGGGGTCCTTAAAATTTGGGGGTTTAGCAACTGATCCTGCATGCATACTCCTTACCTGCTTTTGAAAATTTTGATCAAAGGAAAATAAATAAATAAATAAACAAACAACATTTTCCTTTGAAATTAAACCATTTTTCATTAAAACAAAAACACACACACACACACACACAAAAAAGCCACTACCTCTTTCTGTCAGAATTAGCTTTATTTTTCTTTAATATTTTTTTCCAAACTGTTGAAGTGGAAGAAATAAAACTACTTAATTCTAGTTTCCCTGCTCTTTTCAGATGCCAAAATATTGATAGGATGCCAGTGAAAAGTTAGTCTATTTTATTTTACGGGCTATCAACTCTGTCCATTTTATAGACACAGAGAGTCAAGGAAGAGCGAAGTTTTGGCTTGAGGCTTGAGCAAATAAAATAAATTTTCAATCAAGCTCTATAAACTTCACTTGTCCTAATAGAGCAGTTAACAGAAAGAATGTGAATCAAAGATATAAGGTTAAAAATTGCTTTCTGCCACTGTCCTTCACTCAGAAGCTCTGGTGTGTGAAGCCAAGCTTTAGCTATTGGCTGTATGCATTGAATTGGCTAATGAATGAAGTAATCCAAAAAGAAGATTGACCTGATTTTGACTAGTGTGTGAGAACTCTGCTTTAAAACTGTCATTTATTTGGCAATCGTCGGCATTTATTTTAACTAAGGACATCACAAATAATTACAATGAATGGTTATGAGTTATGGATCTTAAAAGTATATTAGAAACTTCAGTATAGCATTACTCTATTCAACGTCATATCTTTTATATATGTTTTAGAAAGATATTCTTCAAATAAAAATATCTAATAATAGCTAATTGTCACAGGATGGAAATTAGTGTGAAACATAACTTGTATTTATACCCTTGAAACCATTCCTTTAAAATATCACTTTTAAATGCCTGTAAAACATGGAGTCAGTTTTAAATCTCAGTCCCATGGTGTCACTTCATGATGCGTCATTCTTAAATCTAATTTCAGTATAATTCTGCTTTGCTCAAAATAGTCTTTATATGTATATTATTATAGTCCTCAAAAGTGTATCAATATTATTATTTATATTACAGTACTGCCTAGAACATGAGCCAAGAACTGGGCCTCAGTGCATTAGATTCTTTACAAGTTACCAATAAACAGATAGTTCCTTTACCAGAAACTTATACAGATAAGAGAGAGAAATGTTGACAAGAAAGGCATTATTATCATCATCATTGAAGGAAAATTCAGGCATAGGCAGATTACAAGCTCATACTTAGGATCACACCAGGAGTATGAAATACAGATCTTCAAAGTCTTGTAGCCCATGCAAGCCTTCCCAATCATTCCAGAGAAATATTTCATTACCTCTAAATTTAAAGCTGACCATATGGCAGAATTTTTAGCTCTTTCTTGTTATCTTCAAGCCAAGGGGAACACACTTGTGTTAGCAGAAATAGCTATGTGATTACTCACGGAAAGTAAGGATAGGGCAGTCACATTAGACATTTTTGGAAGCTTGCCACGTTCAGTCTAAAATAACAGCAGACACTCTTCACTGAACGCTCTGCTTCCTCTCTGTAGTTGTCCACATGATTTTTGAACCTGGATGAGCTACCAACCTCCATCTCTCTGGCACTTCATGAGTCAACAGTGGGTGTACGTATAGAATGCACATACCTGAATCAAAACACGCAGGACCTCTCTCTGACTGTGCCTCACAAGCCTAATCCTGAAGACAGCCTCCAAGCCGCTTTCAAAAGATATGCCTAGTGGTGTACTGCTGATAGAAACCTGTACTTGTTACGTACAGAAGTAGGTGCATCTCCACTGTACAGGAAATGGCTGTTTCCCCGATAAGCCAAGGGTCATGCTGAAGGGATCATGTTGTACCTCCAGAGTCACCTGGACAGTATTGTCTCTGGAGACCAGTCCCAGCATTGTCCCATCTTCCTGTGGCACAGAACTGGTAGCACCACCACCAGATCTACCTTTTCCAAGGGGTTGTGGCCAACTCTGTCTCTGCAACACACTACCTTGCTTCACCTTACTTCCAGTATCCACATAACTGAGGAAATTTAAATGAGTCTTTGGACACTTAAAATGATTTTATTTTTATACCATTGCAAATTACTTTTTTTGTTGTTTTGTTTTATTTTCTCCCACTAGGTAAATATTTCAGGCACGACAGGAAACATTCCCTTGTAGCAACATAAGTCTGATACCAAGCCAGGACTCACTACATGATGGCCACTACTTCACTGAACTCCCAAAACAATTTGAAGAAGATACAAGGAAAGTTTTCTTCCTCTTATTTTCCACCCCCCCAAAGTCACCATATATAATTAGAGTTCCCTGCTGCAAGGTAGAGCAGAGCCTCTCAGAACCTAGCACATACCATGTTTAGAAACTGCAGAGCTGGCCAGCCATGAAGAAACACACTATGAAGGAAGATTAAAAAAAAGTTATAAGTAACTGTTACTAGCTGTACGATGCACATCTATAACAGGTCCTATACATAGTTCCTGCATATGAGAGGTTGGCCCATGCACCCTGAAACTGGAAGAAACTGTGCATTTGTAGACAGACCAACTAAAAAGAGCTGTTATACAGTCAGAGGGCTTCAAGGACCCTTATTATTAAAGATAACAGTAAACTGTACATTAAGAAATTTCAGCTCTTTCAAAGTTCAAAGCAAAGGTTTTGGGGACAGTTCTTATTTCCTATATACGTACACAGGAGCTCCTGCAGACAAACCTTACTATAGCCAGAGACTTGGAGAAATGAACCTATCTTATAAAAAATAAAAATCACAAAGAGTGCTTTTCTTCTAAAAAGAAAAATAAGCGTTTGAAGTATTTTTCTCCTTCTGAGATTTTTTTTAAAGCCTTTGGAGTGATTGGCATCATATTCTAAGTTGCAGCCTGTGAAGATTTTGTCTTTCTTTATTTTACCTTGCCTGAGTTATGAACTACCACTTTTATTACAGAAATCTTGTCAGTCACATAACTCCAGCAGCATTTGCTGTTTTCTAATGGGATATTCTGTACACCACTTTCAGCTGGCTAATATTTTCTCTTAAACAGAGCTGTTTAGCTAAGAAGACTGGAAAGCTACTAGTTCTTAAATGCTCTAAAGATCAGTATAGAAGAAAATCAAAGTCTCAAAACCTATTTAGCAGTAAGGCACATACATGTGCCTAAGAAATAAGTACATATTAAAATTATCTTTGTAGTACTGGTCCCAAATTCTTGTTATTTTTTTACAATGAGAAGGTGATAAAAAAGTTCAGGATGTTTTCTGCATGGTTGGGGGGAGGGAAGGGAGGTTTACATGAGTTCCTTTCACACAAGTGAGTGTTGCTTCAGAATGAAGGCTGATTTTGCATTACATTAGCTGCTGTAGGATAACGGAGTCAATTTATTCAAGGTCAACTGAGGACAAGAAAGTTAATTATAGAATATTAGACAACCTCAAATTCACATGGTATAGTAAGAATTGATAGGGATCAGGAGGAGGACCGTTGATGGAGCATGGTAATATGCTTCATTCTCATGTGAAACAGATTATTTATACTACCGTAAGAACAAAGAGTATTATGATACCAGTATTAATTTCCATTTTTTTTTATTTTTTATTTTTTTTACCTTTTGGACAAATCTGATTCCAAAGTCTCCAACCAGAATCTGCACCACCAGCAAGACAGAAGAGTCACAGCTCTTCTTTTGTTAGACCTCACTCCTTTTCTTGGCTGCTCACTGGCTGTCCTTATGAACTCCAGAAGCATATTCCAGAGAGTGTGAGATGAGAATCCTGCCACTTAATTCTTGGTGATAATATTAACTGAAGTGGCTTTCATCCCTCCCCGATCAAAGTAGAGGGGCATTTCAACTTAGTCCTTTCTACTGCTCAGCAAGGACTATCATAACATTTCGACCAATATGAGCCATAGTTTAATTTTTATAAAGATGAAACCAGACATTTTGAAAGGATATTTAGAGCTTTTAGACAAGTGGCCTCAAATTTTTTTTCTTCTTTTCCTAGAAAACACAATATGTATCAGGGATTCACATTTATCTCTTTATTTTCAAATCACCCATAATGTAAGACACTGCTTTAAGACATTAAAACACTAGTGAAAGAATACAGAATTCATCTGCATTTATCCACATACAGGGAATTCAATTTGCTCTCTTGGGCAGCACTTCCACTTGTTTTATATCCCTTTAATTAGAACTGTCATTGCTGGGATTCTTTTTTTGATCTGCCAGGTTTTTGTGTAAGGTAAATATTCATGTTTTTAAAGAGGAGAAAATAGAAAGAGAGAGAGAGAGAGGCCCATCACTTACATTTAATCACACTAAACAAGCTCTTTAGACAATTTGTTCTGAAATTCCTCTAATTAGAGCTTGCCCTCCAGGTAATGCTCTGATCTGATTTACCAGTGAGTATAAATTAGGGACATTATGTAATTAGCCCTAAGACCACAAATGGAAGGAACAGCTGGGTGGCTCAGAGGGGAAGCAAATAAACAGCTCCCATAAGATTTCTTAATAAAAAATAATAATAAAAGTCCCTTCTTCTAGGTATAGTCTTTAGTGACTGCTTTTGTAGCCTACTGTAAGAAAAGATTCTGTATTTGAACTTGTTTTGAAAGACAGCACTTGGCACTGTGCATTACCCTGGCACCTCTTCACATGTTGACATTCTGAAGGGTAGCAATGGATTCATGTCACATAGGAGCCATCTTATTTAGGCGATATTGATACTTTAAGTAACTGGCAAGAATATCTTCACTGATTAGCAATGATGATATACGTTTCCCATGAGTAATACATAAAGCTGCTTCCTGACTTGTCCGAAGTTTCTGCCTTCATTTTGGTTCCTGCTACATCTAACCTGAAGTATTGTCATCCCACCTCAGACAAAGCTTTAAAAAACAACCACATTACTTTTAATGTATAACAAAATATAGTGCCTTGAAGTACTGGCTTGAAAATATTTTAATGTCTTAACAGTTTCCTGACAGTAACAATAGCAACTCACACAAGCTCCACTCATGCATTGTCTTTTGTGTGTGTGTGTGTATAAAGTGACATTATCTCTAATTTTCTTCTGAAATAATCAAAGTTCAAAAGTACTTGACTATCTCCAAATAGATCACTTTAATAGAGGTATGTATGTATCTTTCAGCTTGCAAGTACTGGGTGCTTCACTGTTACGTATGTAGTATATTTTAGTCTTAATATATGTTTCACAGTTTCCAGAACTGGTAGCTAGGGGGTAACAGTTCCCCATTTCTTTTATTATCAAATAAAAAAGGATTTTGAATCAAAAGGAGAGTAAACTGTGATCTGAAAAAGGTAAGGGTGACCACTTTGGTAAACTGGCTGATACAACCTCAGCATATGTTTTTCAGGTCTTGCTTCTTACTGCTTGTCATTTGATCTTCAATAACAATCACAAAGAACTGCACCCGTGTACTACTCAGCTGTGAATGGCTCTAGCTCTGTCCTGACACACCAAATCATCCCCAAATTGAGTAGCTTTCCCAGACAATGATCTTCAAAGGTTATTATCCCTGTGGGTGGAAGATCAGTGATTATGTCAAAGTATGGCTTTCTTACTTCTCTTCTGCACATAGTGATGATCAGAAGCTAAGGTCACAAAGAGGGGGAAACCTGAAACTGAAGTTTGCATATATAAATACACACGTGTGTGAGAGAGAGTATGGGTATGTATATTATACTTAGAAAGCTATAGATACATAAATAGATTATACTATAATATACTTAAAAAGCAATCCATAAATCATGCGACTAAAGAGCTCATGCACTGTCTTTCTCAGCTTTTTATACAACCATAACTATCTCCAGTGCCTCTCTGATCCCCAGACACATCAGCATACTATGTAAGGCACCAAAAAACTTATAGCCCCTAAATTGTCCATCTAGACAAGTGGTAAAGTAATACTTACACAGCATCTCACCCATCACAACTTAAAATTAGGCGTGAGGATTTACCCACTTGCTAAGTAAATACAATGATACAACAAATGCAATGAGCTCTGGGAAGAGAGGCATTTGGTGAACTAAGTGATGTGACAGACAAGGTCCTCTGCTTTTATCTGTCTCTAAGTATTCCTGACTACTGAATTAGATCACAGGCACCTGAAAGGCATAACTATTTCTCTTCTTGCTGCTATGTATTTCTCTCCCTAAGAAAAAAGACAAGACATGTATGAAGGAAATGGGGAGTGCTCCTCTCTCATACCTTATACAGCGCAGCTTACTCAGGTCACAAAACGTTGTAATTTGCCATTACTATTAAACAGTCTCCAGTAATTGCTTTTGCTACCCATAAGCTGCTTTAGTTTATGCATGACTTGTCCTCAAACTTCCAGTCCCCAGAAAAATTTTCTCTCATAGCAGTGCCATATAGGACAGAAAACTTCTAAATTTTACCATATTATTTCTCTAGGTATACTAGTGAGCTGCTTTTTTTAGCTTTTTTTTTTTTTTTTTAAACTTACACTATCAGCATTTATGCCAAATATTTTGTAATAACATTGGCTCTCATAAGAACCTACTAAGAAAGTCACAAATTTCAGTGGTACATCTTATCACACACCATCATAACACTGACACCACATATCATGCTCTAAACGTTTGATTCTGCAGCAAATTTCAACAATAGCACACTGGCTATATATGTTTATTACACTAAGAATTTAGATCCAATAACTGAATAAAGTTGTACTGTGTTTTTATATATATAAATATGCATCCATATTTACATACATATCTCCCTAAAGCTCTTCACTGACTCCTCAAACTACTCTAGGATTTGAATGAGATTTTGACTTCTTGTCCAGTTAGAAGAAAAATCACATGGCTGCTTTTTTATTATTATTATTATTTACAATACTTCATGTTATTGTATTTACTTTCTACTGAAGTCATTAAAACTAATCAGAAAGTAAGGTAGGTACATGTCTTCTGTAAATACTCTTTTGCTAGAATAGAGATTGAAATGCTACCTATCCTACTCAGTTGAAATTTCAAGCTTTATCAAAATAGGTCTTAGCCAGTAACTCCCTAATACAAGTCATCAAATAGGTACCTTACCTTTCTGTCATTTCAATCTTGGTTTTGTGTTTTTTTGTTTTTCCCTGTACCACTGCTTATATATTTTAAAAGCATAATCCTTTCAAATTTAAAATACTTTATAAACATACATGAATAAATTACTTGTATTCAAAGAATACTTTGAAGTGCAAAGATTCTTTCTCATTACTGGAGAATAAGTATAAAACAGCATCACACTGATCTGGAAAAAAAAAAAATCTATATTGAGGACCACAAAGGCAAATGAGGGCTGGTTTCTCCACAGAAACCATGCATTTTTGAGCAATCCTTCTGTGCTTCATATGTCATCTAGATTGCCTAGTACTATATTATAAGGTGACAAACTGCCATGTTATTCCTTTGTTGCACTTTTTAAATTATTTCTCGTACATTGTCAGGCTCTTACTTATTAGACTGTTAAAACAAACTACCTGCTGAAAGACGTTATTTTTTTAATGTAATGATGATTGCTCAATGAAATAAAAATGATTGCTTAATGGTATCACAGAATCACAGAACTGTAGGGGTTGCAAGGGACCTCAGGAGGTCATCGGGTCTAACCGCCCTGCCAAAGCAAGTTCCCTAGAGCAGGTTGCCCAGGTAGGTATCCAGATGGGTCTTGAATATCTCCAGAGAAGGAGACTCCACAAGCTGGGCAGCCTGTTTCAGTGCTCCATCACCCTCACTGTGAAGAGGTTCTTACACATATTGGTGTGGAACTGCCTGTGCTCCATATTTAATTATACAGTGTGTATATAGATAAAATCTTGAAGTTTCAAAAGAGTAGAAGTGACTTTTGCCTTTAATGTGACTAATTTCCTCAAACTGTGGCTAAGATTCATGTTCTGACTAAATGCATAGGTTTCATAATAGAAGAAAATCAGTGAAAATTAAGACACTTCTACATTATTCCAAAGACCTGTCACAAATTTCAGGTCAGCCTGAGTCAAGGTATCACTTTGTGTTAGATCCAAAACAAATATTAAATTCTTTCCAATGCTGGGAATTCTCAATGGAAGCCATTGAGATGTTCATCACATAGCACCTACATAACCCCTCTCAAATGTGTTCTTCTCCCAGTCTCTGCTCATGTCTGGGATTGCCCTGACCCAGGTGCTGCACCTCACACTTAAACTTGATGAACCTCATTAGGTTCGTGTGGGCCCAATTCTCAAGCTTTTCCATCTCCCTTTGGATGGCATTCCTTTCTTCTGTTGTATCAGCTGCACCATTCAGCTTGATGTCATCTGCAAAGTTGCTGAGGGTACTCTCAATCCCACTGTCTATGTCACTGATAAAGATATTAAACAATACTGATCCCATGACAGACCCCTGAGAGATACCCCTCATCACAGGCCTCCACCTGGACATAGAGCCATCAACCACCACTCTCTGTGTGTGACCTTCAACCCCATTCCTTATCCACTGAATGGTCCACCTATCAAATCCATCTCTCTCCGTTTTGGAGACCAGGATGTCACATGGAACTGTGTCTAATGCCTTACAAAATTCTAGGTAGATGACAACGGTCAGTCTTCCCCTGTCCTTGTCAGCTGATGCAGTTACTCCATCATAGAAGGCCACTAGATTGGTCAGCCACAATTTGCCCTCAATGAAGCCATGCTGGCTTTCTTAGATCACCTCCTTGTCTGGCACGTGCTTTGACATTGCCTTCAGGAGGATCTTTTCCATGATCTCACCAGGCAGAGGGGTGACGTTCAGTGGTCTATAGTACCCCAGGTCCTCCTTTCTACCCTTTTTAAAAATGGGATTGATGTTTCCCTTTTTCCAGTCACCAGGGACTGCCAGGACTTTTTAAATATGACGGAGAGAGGCTTGGCAACTACTTCAGCCAAGTCCTTCAGGACCCTGGGATGCAAGTTATCAGGCCCCATAGACTTGTACTTGTTCAGTTTCATCAGGTGGTCTCATATCTGCTTTTCACTTACAGTGGGGAGGAACTTTTCTGCCTCAGCCTCCATCTACAGCTTCAGGGAAATGGAAGACTTGGGAAGCCTAACTGACAGGGAAGACTGAGGCAAAGAATACTAATAATCACAAAACAAAAACCAAACAAACAAAAAAAAACTATAGATGAAAAATTTCTGTTTATGTGAAGGTTAATGTCTCTCCAACAAGTTGGATAGAGCTTTTCTCAAGGTGTGTTTTTCAGAAAATATATTAAAGGACTATCAAGATAATCTTTTTTTGCCTCTGTAGAAACTTTCATTTCTACTCCTGCTCCTACAAGATATTTATGAGTGCATATCTCAAACTTCTGCAGGCACATGTTTGACTTTTCTTATCCTAAACCAGCCAGAGTGAACATTATGACTGGTAAAGTCATAATTAAGTGGGGAGGAGGACTGATTATTGAAAAAATATATGTATTTTGGAACAGCTCATAAGTGACCAGTTATGGAGGTCTGTGGGCCCACAGTAACTTTCCTTGTGCCTTCCACTCTCTCCATGTAGATACACACAAAAGGAATTGAAATCTAGTACCCGCTATTGCCATATGTTCTGTTCATTTAATAAAACTCTCAGTCTGTATAAAGAAATATTTAATATATCAAATATAATACGAACCCTATTAATTAAACAGTGTGAACTTCTAATACAAATAGAATACATAGCAGCTTGTTAACATGCTGAATATAAAGCTGAGAACCCTTTTTCACTGATGTAGTCAGATCCCTAAATATTTTTTATTCTATATAAAAAAATAAAACCCTTTATAGTGGGTGTTAATGTTGCTTTTCAAATAAAGAACTGTGTACGTACTATCATTTGACTAATGTGATGGATAAAATCCAAAAATATATTCTCATTGTGTTACCGATCCAAATATTTACAATTATAAACAACAAAAATACATATTTTCACCAAGTCCCCTGACAATGCTGCCTCAGCGGATGAATCTTCCCACAGTCACTCCCAATAACATATATCAAAAGCAACATAAAATGGAGGGAAATGGCAGTAACACAGAACTATGGTTGACTTATCCCTCATTTTCTGTGTGCAATACTTACAGAGAGTTCAATTATAAAGAAATATTACAAATAGAAACTTGATGTCCATTCCTGGAAATACATCCTTGAATTTGACTCTCTCTATGAACTTTTTTCCATAAATACCCTGAACACAAAATGCGTTGCATAAACTAGAGGATTTACTTTACTGCTAAGAAGGCTGTGTTACTCTCCAGTTAACCACTAAAGATGATGACAGAAAAACCATATAAGGTCATTGGTTTTGTAATGTAAATATCAAAGTGTTAATAGAAAAAACCTCCATTCATAAACAAAACTAGTGTTCAGCTGAATATCAGAGAAATCTTTAGAAGATAGAAACAAATAAGCAAGAAACACTGCAGGAATCAAATATCTTGCTCTTAAGAATTTTAGAATAGCACGGTAGTCCCATTTTTATTTATTTATTTCTTTTTTTATCTGAGATCTAATAAAACAACTTGAAGGTGAAAAAAAAAAAGAAAAAAAGCAGCAATTACGAATAACCTCATAACACATATGCTTTGCAGTGAGTCTTCAAAGCCAGTGAAAGACTGTTTGGGAAATAGGTATCTTCCACATTTATTTGATGTCTTAGAATGACCATAACACCTATCTTGTTCTGACAGAAAAAAAAAAAAAAAAAAAAAGAGGTGACATTTACTTAAGACTGCAATTCATTATGTACCATCCAATACCTCTCTTCATTGACCTTTGTCATTGTCTTTCCCAGATAGTCATCTATTGGCATGTAACAGTCTAAAAAGTCCTCATATTTAATCTAACCAAGCTTCCTTTTGGTTCACAAAGAACATGATACCAACACTCTAATAAAAGTTGAACTTTATCATATTTTCATCTTTGAATTTTACCTCTATGTTAACAGAGCTGCACATAGATAAAATAGGAATTCACTGCCTGTTAAGGACTGGCACATGTCCGTTGTCGTTGCACAACATCTATGGTGAAATGAGTCTCAGTCCATCCCAGAAGCGCAGCAGGGATCAGTCAATTCTTTTTGCTTTAAAGTGGGTAACTCAGTTAAGCACACAGTTTGGCTAAACTTGGCTTTACTGTATATGATGTCAGAACATAAATTTAGAAAGTTCTTATGCTATAAATGCATTATATCTATACCTAAGAAGATATGAATAATGGTACTTATTAGCTTCTTAATAATAAAGATAATTTTAAAATCACAGAAAAGAGCCTCACATTAGAAAAATATTCAGAAATATATTAAAAAATAATGAATGTATCAGGGGTTGAGATAGAAATAAAATAAGGCATAGTAGTTTTGCTTGTCATTTAAACTTAACTTGACCAAGGCAAAATTCTTTAAAACACTAAGAGTAAAATGCCTCTCTTCTGACATCTCTACATCTGAAATCATTTAAAGAGAAAATTAAAAATCTGTATTGGATTCTATTATGTAAGGGAAACAAAATATAGGTAATTAACATTTCCAATTCATATAAAGAAGCAAAATTCTCCATAACGTGTGTTCTGGTATTATGTTGGTTGTTTCCAAGAATGACACCAAAAAAGAATGAATGGTCAATAAAAATAGCAAACAAAAGAGTAGATATACGCAACTCCCTTTTAATGCCATTTAATGTACTTCTTCAAATCTTTCAATTCAGCTCCCATTTCTAAGAAAGACACATTACTGCACCAGGAATGAGAGTGTTATTTAAATTGGACAGAATCCCTTTCCGGAATCCCTTTCCTATTGCCAATAAGCTCATGCCATGACTCATGTATTTTTGTCTATAAAGACAAAAGTCTTTAAAAAAAAAGAAGTGCTGGTGCAGGGCCCCCCAGAGCAATCCTGTAGTTCTGCCTGAATAATCAAACAGACAACAGATAACCTTGTGTGCTCACTGTGAAGGTTTAAACTCCACAGGCTTTATAAGACTTGTCTCCAGAGATGTTTTGAAAATAACTTTTTTTCTGCTGATAACCTAAATTTTGATATTTATTTTTTTTGTCACCAGCTTGCTGATGTTACCCATGATATCAGTTTATTTGGATAGATTTCATCTCACTAAGAGATTGAAAAAATACTTTATTTACACACACAATTAAGAGACCCATGCTTAGCCATTAATTTTCTTTTTACCTGTCAATGAGAGAACTTCAGGAATGCTTCTGAGCAGAAAATAGTGGCAGGCTTTCATTTAAAGTTTATTGATTTGTGAAAGCTTGTATAAGCTTGTACCCTACAGAGGTGTGAAAAGTCTTTAACTGATGTAATGGCTATAGATTGACATTTTCTTTAGATTTGTGCATGTGAAAGAAGCAGTGCTGACTACAGAAACGTTCTGAACAGATGTTTGTAACTCAAGTGACATTGGTATTACTACAGTTTAAAATACAGTACGTCTTTGAACATTTTGAAGTATATTATTCAGGAGCCAGAATTTATAGACAATATTTATGTCAAACTTACAATGAGGGCATTTATAGTACTGCATGTTTCAGTATAGCTCAGTGAGTTCATAGTTCAGTAAGGCACGGATAAACCTGCTTTTCTGAACTGAATGAATTCTCTGTTTGCCTTTTAATAATTTCTTCCTAGTTAAATAAGCAGAACAAACTGTGAATGAATAATAAAAAGATAGGACTGTCTTTAGTAAAGGAGCTGCAACTTGCCCTAAACCAAAAACAATATTTAGAATCAATTTTCTATTTTTCTTCATGTTGTGAACATTCATACAGACCTACAAAAAAAAAACATTTAGTTCTTCAAGGGGTATTCAGAAAAACTTTGGAAGTAGCTGCAACAGTCATTACCAATTCCACTGTCTAAACAAGAATTGCAGTCTATATGTTCCTGAGGCAGAGGTTCTTTACTAAAAATCTACTGTAGAACAATAGAGGAAATGTGATCTAATGGATGTATTTTGGACACCCAGGTTCGGAGTCATGCTCCTTTACAGCCTCTCTCTGTGACACCGCAATGTGACTCCATCCCAGTTTGAGGAAGATACTGTACAAGGTTAGTGGGAATATTCCCAACTTTCAATTTCCAAACTACTTCAGTTTACAAACCCATTGGTATCTACAAATAACAGATCACATGTTTAGGTACCTACCAAAATAAGGATGGTATTTTGAAGCATTCAAGTGGAATTAACAATTGCCATCATATCAATCAGGGGAGAAAGCAGTGAGAAACGCTAAGGAGATGAGACAAGCTAAGGAGGTGAGACAATTTGAAATCTTATTTTTTTCCCAGATCTGGGTTCTCATTAACTGACACAAGTTGCACACCTATAGAATACTTGGATTCACAGCCTGGATTTAGCCAAACCTGTCAGGAGATGCCCGCATAAGGATACGTGTCAGACTTCATGCTGGAGTTCCCCATAGCCTGTTCTTGTGAACCCTACTAAAGAACATACCAAAGAGAACCAACAGACCAGTAGTGATGATCTTTAATATTTTAAACAGATATGCATGCTTTCTTGCTTTTTAATTTTTTCAGCATATTTTTACATGGGCTCGGTGCAAACGATGCATATGACACCTGTTTTCAGAAATGACCGTGGAGGGAATAAAAAACAAATGTTATTTCAAATACATATGTTTGATGTGAAATAGAAATAGGTTTAAATATGCAAGTCAAAAATCTGAAGCCGTTAAAGACTTGGAATTATAGTCAATTTCTAATTTGATTTTAAGAGCATTAGGTTAACATCTCCCACTTTAAGATGGGTTAAGCCCTGTAGATAGATTGTCAAGAAACATGTTTATCATCTTTAAAGTAAAGAGACAGATAAAGTTACTTCCATTGTTCCTTTGAGGCTTTATACAGTCTATAACACTTTTTTATAAATACATTGAGCTGTCACTATTCCAAAATGATTGTGACCCCCCTTGTGAACGTCCATGCAACCACAACTACAGACAGTATAGTCAAGGATGTATCAGCACACATTTCCAAGAGAGAAGTGGAACCTTGAAGACAAGAAAGTGAATTACAGCTTTCTTAAGAGTTTTTGAAACTATGTTTATAACATTTCCCAAGTCTTCAGTGCCTTGAAGCCCAATTCAAGGTCCTTTGAACTCAACGTAGGAAGTGAAACTGATTTTTACAAGGCTTTGGATCAGACTTTAGGCTACATCTCTTCTTAGTTGTTCTTTTTTAACAGATACCTATTCATAGCTTCATAAAAGGTACTGATTTGACCTCATGGCTTAGCAGAAGCTAAAAGCTGGATAAAAAAATAAACATCATCATTCTCCTATGCATGCAATGAAGTATCTAAATATATAATAGGTAAAACGTAAACTTATCTGTAGTGCATCGGTCCAACAACTGCTTCTTCTGCTTCCCCCAAATCAGTTTGCCTATCCCTAATTCATATATTCAGAAAAATTCAAATGCACACTACGGGAAGGAAAGTGGTTCCTCTAATAAATATTTCCTATAAATCAATGAGATAAGCACACCTCAAATGAAACCAAAACCCAATCCAAAGCATTTGTGCCCCACTGTTTGAGATAAAGCCTTGAGAAAAACATTTGATTTTTTTTTTGTATTTCAAGCAGATCGGTTATCATTAATGTGTTTCAAGACATACAAAGATAGAATGTATAACTATGAAATATCTCCATAATTAGAATACTCACAAAGTGAAATATTCAAAAATGTTGAAAGAGTAATTCATCTTCCTTCAATATAGTGCAATATTGTACAACTGCTATTAAATTGAAATCTAGCTATTTCCGCCGTGACATTCTATTACAGATTCACCTGTAACCCTAGATGTGTATAATTTGGGATTATTGAGATCTTATACTGTATAGCATTTGCTACTTTTACCTGAATTTGTTCTTCCCAGGTAACCATATAGCAGATAAACAATTCATTGCTCCTTCCAGTAAATAACTAGATGTTCTCACATTTTTTGTATTGCTTGGACCATATTAAGATCTTCAAGAATAATCTTATAAGTTTGTAGCATAGCAGCCTACAAAGGCTCAAATCAGAAAAGAAACAAAAACAAAAAAATGAGTGATAACGTTAGGGTAGAAGGCTGATGAACAGATTTACCAGACATATTAGACCTTGGTCCAAGTTCAGATCTAATGTGTAAATGCATTTAAAGGAGGATAAAGTAACGTGAATTATGTAATCTCTCACTCTCTCAGCTCATAAATTATTACCCCATCAAAACTTTAGAACTGGTAAGGAAATGTTATCTACATCCTCCCCTTTTGGATCCTTGCTTATCACGTTTATTTTAAAACACAGTAAATGTAGTGAGATAAAATGACATGGAAGCAAGTTTACACATAATTCTACTCTAACCCTACCCTTTCTTTTGAAACTCAGCTTCTTTTCTTTCTTTGAAATCACTGCACACTGTAAAACTTGTGTTAACAACTGTAAAGGTTACATAATTCTCATGGTTCCCAGTCAGTTTCCAGCAACGACATACATTATGATTTCAGAGTTAAGAATTTTTTTCACTGTCCAGGAAAAATGATAAGTATTGTAAAGAAAGCAAATATTTTAACACTATGAGTTACCTCTAAGTAAAAGCTAAGTCAATAATTCTGTTTTTCCTCCCGTAAACTCTTTCACTTTATTACTCTAAAAAATATAAATACCAACTTTCAATGAAACATTCATAGCTCTGCACTTTATTTTGTGCACACAAATAAATCCTCTTATCATTTTCTTTCAAGGGTGATTTATCAGACTATGTCTATACTACAAGAACTTTGCCAGTATAGACAAGTAGAACTTTATCCCATGCCAGCAAAAACTTATTTGGGAGCTGCATAATATGACCCACCCTAAGTTTTCCCCACTCCTCTGTGAAACTACCTATATTGACAAAACAACTTTTAATCTGCATAGCTAAGTTAATTAGTGATTACAATTGTTCATAACCCCTAGCAAAATATACTTGCTGAAGTCTGTATTATGGGCGCGTTTCAGCTCTTACAGCATAGCTATAACATTTATTTTGCGTTCCTCTTCAAAACTAGAAAAGAAAGGCAGTCTCAACTCCCCCCACCCCAAAACAAACAAACAAACAACAACAAAAAAAAAAAACAGCAAAATCTTGCCAACAATCAGTCTGGAGTTTTTGCAACTAGCATCAGGTTAATGGGTGACTGATCCTTAGCTCCTGTTCAAATAGTTGTGTGTAGTATGTATCAAAAGTTAGTTACATGAGTATCAACATAAAAATATCAGTTCCTTGCATCTTACAAAGCTCTAACTTTAGAAAGCATTATCTTACCCATGAAAGCCTCATGAAGGCAGGGAAGAATTAATAAACCTTCACCTGAGTGACCTGTGCTGATACTCTTCTGGTTAGCAAGGTAGAACTCCAGCTCAGAGCTAACAGCTTATCTAAGTTTTGTAGACTCTGTAGCCTTGAGACCTGAGAATTGCTCATCACCTGGCTCTCCCTCTAGGTCTGTAAAACATGCAAGTGCAGGCAAAATATTAGATAATGAAGTCCTTCCCTCATAAGTAAAGCTGAAATAGCAACCATCCATAACCAACATATCACACAAAATGGATTCCAGTCCTAACCCCAATGTTTCTATTGGTTATGCTTTGATCAATACCAATGTTCACGTGACTTTTTTCAAGTGTTACAAGTATAGTTGGAATAGTTGCAATAACTGGTTTTCCTCTGGGGGCAGTTCTAGAAAAAATAAAAGTGGAAAAACAAGATCTGTGGTAAAACTGATTCAATTTTTATTCAGTGGTAAAACAAAAACATTTTATTTCAGTTTGGTTTATCATTTATAGCCAGTTTAAAAGATAATGCTATCAGGACTGATTTCTTTTTAAGTCTAGAAAGCAAAATATTGAATGTGAAAGTATTAAAATTAGATCTTTTAAATTTCTCAGATTATTCTGAATAAACAATATGTTGAAACTAACAAATCCACAATGTGTTTGAGTCTGAGTCACTAACTGCATTTTCCACCCAAAAAAATAAATCAGTGCTTTGGCCAAGATGTTTCACTTCAGTCTATTTACCAATTTTATCTTCCTGAACTCAAATAAGCTCAGCTATCAGATCGTACATCTCTAAAAAATATCTTTTCCATGATATAAACATCCTATACAGGTTCAGATTTTTTTTTTTTCCTGAGCAATATTATAATTGGTATTTTAACTTTCAGGCATAGTTGCCATTAGAAGCCATTGTCATACTTGATTAGTTTCTAGCATCCTGGTCACTTTTGCTATGGTGTATTCTTTATCCAGCCAGCAAATCCATGACTCATTACAGTAATAATGCTTCCTATTTTAAGAATGAAGAAAAATAACCAATAAACTTGAGCTGTTGTTCAATTATATTTATTGTAATTATTTTCTGAAACAAAATAAGTATTCCAAAACTACACATTTCACTTGCAATTATGTCATCTCATTTAAATAGCAGAAAGCAGTCCGCTTTTTAAAGGTTTGTGCTGTAAGACATGAAGTAATTCAACTGCCACTTCCCAGGCTTCTTACTGACCTGACATTTAGGGCCTTTTCTACCCACTCTACTTGTTGCTGACTCTGCTGCTCTAATCTACCAGTTTTGTATTCGTTTGCAACTGGCAGTAATGCTTCAAGAGGGATGAGGAATACAGCCCTCCCCTGGTTAAGTGCAGGCAAGAACATGCTTGAGGAATTCCTGGATTCTAGTATGAATCCCAAAATATTAAGGAAAGCCAAAAATTAACTATTGAGTTATTACCACTACCTAGGTATCAGCAGTAACTGTCAGGCTGCAGGAAAAAGAATAAATACTGAAAGCAACTTCAAAAAGATTGTGAGAGCTTTTGTTATTGTTGTGGTGTTTTGTTTTAATAATTCTGGCTATTTACTGTGTCAGAAGGAGAGACAAGAGGAGGTTTAAAATGTATGTCTATCAGACTGAGTCTTAGCACCACCAAAAAGAATTTGATGTGTTAGCATCTGGATGTCAACACAACAAAGCTGAGACAGAAAATTTGGAACTTAATATATAGCTTTATAGAAATTAAATAGATTTGCGCACACAAAGTTAAAATTCAGTGCTCTTTTATTTATCAGAGGCAGGTGTTTTGTGATCATAGTTTTGAATAAAGATCGCATAATCTCTCTCCAGGCATGTAATACTTCATCTACATTAACCCTGAGATCGCCTGTGCTGAAAGCAAATTGAAGCTTCATGCACTCCCACAACCCAGCTCCACTTATCCACACTGTGACCAGTACCAACCATGGACACTCATGGGGACCACCCATCAAAGCCTACCTCAGAGCAATCAAAATTTGCTCATGGGCCTGCTATTGATAACACAAAAGTATTATTTATAGGTAGTAACATAATAGTTTGACCCAGATCAAGAAAGAACCTTAAGGCCAGTGGATTTGACACTGAGATGTTTCTTTAAATGTGGTTTTAAAGTAGCACAAGCTATTTCTTGAGCTTTCATATCATCAGTTTAATTCCAGGTTTCATGAATATAGAACAGATCCTAAATAACAAAATCTTAACTTAAGCATAGATGAGCTTTTCCTCAATGAAAATTGAGTAAGACTGAGCATTGTGAGCAGAAACAACTGGCACAGGAAATAAGATATGCCATAATAAATTAGATCACTGGTCTTCCTGATCTATTCTTCAGTACTCTGAGTAGAGAAATAGTAGAGAAATGCCCAGATGTATTAGAAGTTTGAAGGGAGAGAAATCCAAGCCCACTGTACATGAATGAAAACTATGTATAGTTCCTTGTCTCTGCAGGCAGTCTTCTTGTATCCTAGAACATGAGTATGATTAACTTCTGTCTGACTCTATAGCCAAGTCCTTTAATGATGCTCCAAAAGTACTGGAAAACAGTCAAGAAGCTATATAAGGCAGAGATGAGGAGAGTAATTTTAATTGTGTGTAATTTTTATTTTCATTATTCTACAAATTTTCCCCTTAGATGAGAAGATATTGCTTGGTCAACCATGTCTGAAGTAGGTTAGCTCTTTGATTACACAGAAGCATGAGAGGATTAAAATTAGGATTAGTATATTATTGTTCACAAAGCATAAATCCTTTCTATCACTGTGGTTTGGAAAAAAAAAAAAAAGCTTGCATTCCCTGTTAATGTCTGTGTTCTTTTGTGCATTTTCCTAAAGTAGAATTTGGACATCAGGAAACAATGGTTTTAAGAAGCTTACAGATTTTGCGTTATTCTCTCCTCCCTCCCCCCCAAACCCCTTTTTGAAGAAATAAAGCATAAGTGATATCCTACAGAATGAACAACCAATTCAAAGTGAAGATACAGGTAGAAAGAAGAAACAAGTTGGTTCCTTAGATGTCCATCTTTAGCTGTACTCAGTATATGCTATTCTGAAACCAAAGAAATCAAGTGCTCTGAGGTTTTCCAAAAGAGCTAGAAAAGTTTACAAAAATCTATGTTAGAATAACTATTAAATCTAAATTACTTTATTCTTCATCCTATAGACTCCAGTCCTAATCCTAATTTAAGGATAAAGTAGAACGGTGATGAATTTTCCTTTTACGGGAATAGGCTAATCAAGCGTAGTGAGAAAAACTGACATCAGTAGATGAAGCCAATTTTGTGTTTCAATGCCATATCAGGACAGTGCAATGTGCACTTCGGGTCATTTGCTAACTTCGCACAAGAGACAATTTGTTTAGGCCCTTGTCTAACACCTGGAAAGTGAGCTTTTAGTAGTTTGTTTACACTGCACCAGTCAGGAAAGTTAAGGCAAATCCACTAAAGCTTAAATCAATTTGCATAACTTAAAGTGTTAACAGTCCTTGCATTTGTTCTCATTTAGGATCAAAGTGAGATTTACTCCCACAGAGATCTTTTGATTACTGAATGAAAGTGTAAGGTAATTATGTAGATTCATTTTACACTACAAAATCTTCCTAAATATCTCCATGTAGACAAGACTATATCTTATGTATTATGGGAAGCGTAGCCATATACAATAGGATTCTAACTAAAATAACATTTCAAAAATTTAACCAAAATGAATCAATTTAATTAGTAAATGCTTTTTATGAAGTGAAGATCAGGAGACTGATTTTTCTTGTTTTGTGGTTTTGTTTTTTAGTACTTTCTGTACAATGCCTCGTATTCTTGTTTTTAGGTAGAACTACCATTACTTTCAAGTTCTGAAGGACATTCTCCTTTCGGCCAAAAAAAAATCACCCATGTAGCACTAGCAAGCCATTGGATCTCTGCAGGCATTAAGTGATTGGGCCTATTTGCATACAAGATATTTAGAAAGAAATCAGAAATTTTAATTATTTAAACTTAATATTTCTTGACTTTTCCCCTCTATCATTTACAATCATACTATTTTTTACATATAGTTAAATATTCTAAAAAAAGATATCTTCATTAGAATATCTTACAAGGCTGAAATAGTCACCACATTCAGCTAAAACTGACTTCTCAGGATATACATAAGACATTAACTAATTTAACTTTCAATGGAAACAGAAAATTTCCAAATCCTGATTTTGGTTACAAACAGTTTTGCCATCATTTTAGACACAGTTAGCATTTTTATTTGCATATGCTACTAGTTTTATATCTTTCTGTTCTCCCTTTCCCTGTGTTTTAAGATCTTCAGGACAAAGAACTATTTTTGCTCAGGGTTGTTACTACAGATGCCTTCAACCTTGATTGAAGGAGCAGATGGAACATGAAGACATCTGCCACAAAATGTGGCACACTGAACCAGCACTAGGTCACACAGAACTTGTAGGGCTGGGAAAACAGCCTCAGGTGTATTTTGAAATTACCTGGTTATATAGCAGCAACACAGCTTTTCTTCTGCTACAGAAGCCTGTATACCCCATATAGAGTTTGTTAACATGATGATCAACTACATCTGGAAGTGACAAGCTTGAGAGAAACAATACTAAGCTCATTTAATCCCTTTGAGAAATCTTTAGTATCTAACCTAGTTTGGGTCCAAGGTGAGAGATCCTGAGGGATCCAAGGAAATGCAACGCAAACAAAGTAACAGTAAGATACCTGTTAATAGTACTAAAAAAACATTTCGTGTTTCCAACCCTCTCAAAACATACTGTTCTACCTAAAAATACACAGTATGAAAATGTGTTAGCTTCTCTCTTCTCAACAATGTAGTTGGTTGTTATGTTCAAACACTTTCATCTTGAAGTGCTAAATAATCTGAGTCATCCAAATCCCAATTGTATTCTGATTCCCTAAAACTTCAGTTCTTTCTATGTCACCTTCAGTTGTCTTCTAGATCAGGAGAAAACAAATGGTAATAAGGTGATGTTCAAAATAAAACAGGAGTTACAGCTTTTGGAAAGTCTATTTGAAAAATATTTATTTACTAGATGTCTTTTCAAGATTTTATGATCCATTTTTCCCATCTCAAAGTGTGATTAAGGTATGTGAGGAGAAAGTATGACCTAGGAGCAGATTTTGTGGTAGTGAGTATGTATGGAACAGACTTTTTCATTCCCTTCATCTCAAGGCACCTTCACTATACAGCATTTTGCAAATGTTTTTGGCAGCAGACTGCTCTGACACAGCTGGTCATGTTGAGATGAAGATGCTGGGTTTTCTTTGTTCTTCTAAATTCCTATAGGCAAACCAGTTTTTTACATTGTCCTCAATTGCAGCTGAGACTCCCTTCTCCCTTCACATCTAGATTTTCTTATTCTTTTGTTGTTCTGTGACCAGCAAAGATTTTAATCAGAGTAGGATGAAGCTAGCTTAGATGTAACCCTGTGGGCAAAGTATCAAGTGTCTACAAAGGACTGCATGCCAGTCTGATACAGAAGATATTCCAGGCCTTTCATCTGAAACATGCAATGAGAGCATTTGATCCTCAGATGTTGCTTTACTACCTAAATTAGTAATAAAAGCCTAGTTTATGTGCAGTTTGTTAATGCCATAGTTCAAGATCTACCTCTTCGTATGAGCTTTCAGTACGTATAAAAGGAATAATTGTGTTCATTTAAAAAACAAAACACTGAGGTATATTGACTTAATGTTACATACCCATAGTGACAAGAATATAAGAAAATGAAATTTATTCTTAATTAAAAAAAACATTTTTAGCTAAGGAAAGATCATACTGAGACTCAGAATAAAATTTGTAATTTTATTGAGCTACCTTAGAAGTTTGGTATGCTGATAGTCTGCATAAGTACTGACTGTCATGCATATGAAGTAGCACATAACCACCGCACATGTCATTCTACCCAGGAATTAGTCTTTCAATAGTGAATTAACCTATAGATCAGTTAAATCACCTGGAGATGTGTACTTCCATTACAGTTTATTAAGACTTTTAAATGTTTAGTGATGCAATTGTCATAATTTAAGTCATATGTCATATAGTCATTTTCATCATATGAAAATAATCAGATCCTAAGTATTACTTGCTTCATTTTAATGCAACGGGAAAGTACACCAGTGATAGTAATGTCTTCCAATTTCTACAGAAGTACAGAACCACTTTTCTTTAGGCACATTAAAGAAGTATATCCAGTCACAGCACACTGTATTTGCACACAATAAAACAAGCAGACAATACAAGTAACAGCAGATCATTTCCATCCTATGAGAGACAATTGATCCAATTGCCTGTATTCCCTGAAAGCACACCCACCCACACAACCCAGTACAGCATAGCCATCCCTAACTTTTTTTTTTTTTGAAGACTTTATCGGAGTAAAAGATGAAAACTAGTGCATCCAGTTCCCTCTCATCTTCTCCTTTGGTGTCAGCACTGCCTTCTCATTTCTCCTTGCCCCTACTCCCACTGCCTCCTGTCTCCCACTCCAGAGACCCAGCTGCACTGGCTGATCTACTTCTGGACTGAACCTGAATCTGTCCAGCCTCCCCTTTGGTCTTTGTTCAAGTAATACTTATCTGTTCAATAGTGCCTCACCAAGGAAGTACACATCTTCCCTTGAAAATCAGCACTATTCCCCATTGACATTCTACCATTAAAACAATCACACATATCAGAAGCTGTTCCACCCCTGGTATATTCACACAGTCTTGTGTATCAGCCTAGACCTTTGAGTGCCTTTTAATTCTGGAGTTAAATATGTTGTTCTATGGATATGCAGCTAGTAGTTGGAGGAACCATAATTAGAAAGTAAGTAGCATGATTCCTGACTAACTGTTGTATGTTTTTACCACACAGCCTGGAATTCCTTTCCATCAGATAAGATGTCTCCTCATGTCTGTAGCATGCAAGCTGTAATGTCTCGTGTCCCCTAGACAAATGGCAGAGACAGCAACACATTATTAAACAGTGTATACAACCTAGATAAAATAAGCAGACTTAAAGCTGAGAAAAGTAAACTGCTATCTTTGTACTGATGTGAAAAACCCTAAAGTCTTAGGAAGTGCACAGGTAGGATTAATATAAGTTTCTAGTCAACATAGATTTCATAAAATATGGGTAATTCACGTAACAGTGCCCTACAATCTAGCCTCAAATCCAGATGTAAACTCCCTTCTAGATATTAACATATTTTGACTAAAAGATCAGATTTAACCAAGATTTGAGGGAACCAAAACCTTTCTGACAAGGATATCTTTTCTTCCTAGGAATTTTGACTTTATTCTACAGTTTAATACATCACTATTTTTATATCACGTTATAAAGTTAATGCTGAAATCCACCAACATTAGATCCACAGAGCTTTTTCATTTCACCGTGTTTATGTTCTTTTAAACATCTGTGTCTAAGTCCTTTTATTAAATCATTTCCAATTCATATATGAACACATCTAATCTTATCTTCCTAAGTGTCTGGAAGTCTAGACTCATTCTGACCTTCAGATCTGAAATTTGGACTGATGTTTAATATCATGAGGTTAACTGAATGCACTGGCCATCTCTTTTAGAAATTTGGAAATGTCCAATACAACTACTTTCTGAAAATTAATGCCCCATTTTTCTTATATGGCTTTCAGCAAACAGTTCCAGCTAGAGGTATGGACTTGTGATGCTGACTTTTTCATGAATTATACATCCCCGAAGTACAAGAGGGACGTAGAACTTCTAGAAAGGGTCCAGCATGTAGCCACAAAGACGATTAAGGGATTGGAGCATCTGTCTTATGAGGAAAGACTAAGTGAGCTGGGCCTATTTAGCCAAGAGAAGAGGAAACTGAGATGGGATCTTACCAACCTCTACAAATACCTAAGGGGACAATGTAAGGAGGATGGGGCCAGACTCTTCTCAGTAGTGGCCAGTGATCGAACAACAGGTAACAGGTATAATTTGAAACACAGGAGGTTTCATCACCATATGATGGAGAACTTTACAGTTCAGGTGACAGAGCACTGGAACAGGCTTCCTGGAGAGGTTGTGGAGTCTCCTTCTTTGGAGACATTCAAAACCTGCCTGGATGCTTCCTGTGTAACACGCTGTAGGTGACCCTGCTTGAGCAGGGGGTTGCACTAGATCTCTGGAGGTCCCTTCCAACCTCAGCCATTCTGTAATTCTGGGATAGCAAAGCCACTACTCATACCAAATGCAAGTTTCACATTTCCAAGGCTTAGCCTAGCCAGAGATATTCTGCATAGTTTGAGAAATTAAGCATCTTGTTCTATCACAACCTTTTTTAATCTGATAAATATTTAAGCTAAATGATATTGATCTGTGAGATAGAATTATGAGACATTGCACAATTTCACTGAGTCACAAAAAAAGATGATGATAGGGATGTAGATATGTTCTAGTCATATTTGGTATTTCCTTTTCTGACTGCCAATATTTAATCATTTACTATGTCTTTCCACTAAATTCCTGCCCTTTGTCTTCAAGTTCTATAGAAGAAAACAAGATACATGAATTGGTAGATTATACACACAGAACATGGGGGAAATAGATGGATGCTCTCAGCTACCAACATCTTCCAAAAGTGTTTGAGATTTGCAAAGTTATGCACCTGTAACATGCAGCAACACAAACTGCTTCTAGCCAAGCATTTCTAATATTTCTACTTCCTAATGAGTTCACCTGGATTGCTGAAAGTATACAGAGTATAAAAGTTATAGACTGCAAATTGACAGAAGACAGCGACGACATGCAAACCTGAGATTTTGGGGGAGAGGGACTTTCCTTCCAGGATAAAAGGTTTTGTTCAACCTCGTAACTTGATGATTTATGCAGGTTTTCAAGATAGATGTTAAGCATCATAGCTGTTAAAAATTCCTTATTTAATTCATCAAGTTAATGCTAGTAATTTCGGCAGAAGTTCTGTTCAAGCAAAGACTGCAAACCTGAACCTTAAATACAGGATCATTAAAAAAACTAACATGGATATCTCCCAGCAGGGGAGTACACTCAGAACAAATAAACTTCTTCCATGGTTACTTGTTAAAAGTTATAATTCAGGTACCAACCTCAAGCTGGGACATTGCCACTGTTCTTTACTTGAATTCCATAGCCCCAGTTCAATAAAATATATCACTCATACACATGGGGCCTGATCCTGAAGTTTGTAATATGTCAGAAGCATCTCAGAAAAGTCCTGTTTATCCTGTAGCAGAGCTGAGCACTATACTTTTTTTATTTATCAATCAAATTAGAGACACAACCCATATGACATTATAATATACATTTCATGTTTTACTTTTCAATAAACAGTTCCTTAAAGTAGTATTAGAGATTTGTTAGTGCAGAACAAAGTTCCTGCTAAAATAATCTTTTTTTTTTTAACTTTAAGATTGCAGTATGGCCACTCAGGAAAAGGCATATTTACAGTCTGCATTGCAAGGTTGGTATCATACCATAAGCATTCTCATGATAAGACCTGATGGGCTAACCTGCCAAAAAATAGTTGATTTTTTTTTTGGCTTACTTCCTCCATTTTTCAACACACCCCCACCCCCATGCTCTTTAAAGTCTATATTTAAAGAGAGCAAATCACACATTTTTGACAAGCAGCAACTGGGGTCAAAAACAACCCCCATCTCCTTCCCAGCTTTCAACTGCCTCAAGCAACTTAGCTTGTTTCATCTTATCCCTAGAAAATAAGCCAAATTGAACATGCGTTTGGTAAGAGCTGCCTCTGAAGTGCTTGTCTCCTTTTCTGAAGGACAGACTCCTCCTCCCCTTTCTCTAACTCAAAATGCATTTCTGTGAAGTTTTCAGAGGACAGAATAATTTTAAAACTGTAAAAACTCCATTAAATATCTTTTCCTCTTCACTAAAGGGACAAAAACTTAAACTCTGAAAGGATTAAGTAGTAGAAAAAAATTCTTTCCTCTGGACCATGAAGAGGTCACACCTGCATTGCTAATATGAAATGGGCAATTTCATGAGAAGTGTACTAGTGCTATGAACTGAATTAGGCTAAGCCTTAAAAACAGCTAAGTGATTCATAAAGTCAAAATAGCAAGCCCAATTTATCTTCACAGATCAGATAGAGATTTTTTTTTTAACAAGTTGAAATAACTTTTCTGCCTTCATAAAAGTGCAAAAGAAAACAACAGCACCCCATCCATGTATTTCTGCAGCATATATATAAACCTTGTCAGTTACACGTTGCACTGACTTTATCATTTCAGAAGTGTAGTAAACTTGAGAATCTTCCACCTCTATCAAGGATTCAGTACTACTCATAGAAGCTAAGTGAAGGTGATTTAAACCTCACTGTCTACTAATATCACTGAAAACTACCTTGTTGCCTCCAGGCAAAATATTGCTCTAAATGAAGACATGCAAACAACACATTCTTGTGACAGCAGGATAGAGCTTCCTGTCTGATAATTTGTTGTTTTCAAATCAAGTGTGAATTAGGTCTGCAAATTTTGGCTGCTGTAAACACACCTCAGTCTGTGTGCACAAAACATTTAGGAAAAAAGATGTCTTTCATGTTCAAGATCTTCACATCTATTCTGGACAGGTATTTCTATTGCACCGTATGCACTACCTTTTACACCAGTGGAAAATAGCTGTATTTCCAGGGATGTAAGATTCACAGCAACCACTAACGGTGATGCAGGAAGTTCTCATGTACAGTGCAGCCCTTGAATCTTAGTCACAAGGGAAACTGTTGTTGAACTAATAGTTTATTATTACACTCACATAAGTTTATATGCACCCAAAGTTGTCAGATGCTTCCAATTTAGAATTGGAAATTCATTTAATATATAGTCTGATGCAAGATAGACATTATCCTCACAATTCAAATGTACAATGACAGCAGTAATAAAGAGCTCCTCTTAAAGTGTGTTCTGTTAAATACATTAACAAGAACCTTCCACAGGGAACACCCACACATAGGCTGGATAGGAGATGCCATAAGAAAATAGACATAAGACATTCTCTACCACTTCCATATATCTGTAGATTATTAAGCTAAAGGTCTAGATACTTGAACTGTTTAGCTATTAAGCCTATTTAAGACTTTAGTCTACCCTATTTACCACAGTAAGGTCTGTAAAACTAAGTGACGGGACAACTAAGGAAAAAAGCATGTCACAGTCCCTTCTACTATAACGTGGAAGTTAAGAAGTATCTACGCATTGAGGCTTAAAAGTAGACGAAGTTTAGCATTCTGCATAGAAAAATAATATTCTTTACAAAAGATGGATTAGTTTCTTTGATTCCTGTACAGCTTGGTAAGTAATGAGAAAAAAATGTATGAGAAAAAATGTTTTGAATAATACAACTGGGGAAACAAACACCATTAAAGTTTGTCATCTTCATTACAGCTCCAATTAGCAAAAAATATACTTATTTAGGAAAGCATTTATATTTAAACATGTGCTAAGGCAGAGGAATTAGTTTTTGCTTAGTTTCCTGCATTCAGATGCAATTGTTGCATATTGTTGCCCACAGGCCAAGATGACCTATGCTTCACAAGAGAGCAAAATTCTGTCCTCCCAGTTCACATGACTATCAAGAAAAAGTAACTAAAGCATTGACATTGATAAAGGTATGATTTTTATGGATCAAATTCATTCATGTACCAGGTGCTTATGAACCCATTAACCCTGGGAGACAAGAGATACAGTGGTCCTGTGCCGGCACTTCACATCCTAGTGCCATCAGATTGCTTGAGATCATTTACCAAGGAAAGTGATGGTCTTTGGGCAGTCTCCCTAGGCAGTGTCTGTAACAGAGAAGCCAGTGTTGGAAATACCTCAAAGAGGGACAATGAGACTTTGCTATCACTTCTAGCAATATTGATTCATGTCAGTTTCATTGCCCAGTCTTCAATACTGTAATAAAAGTTGAAATTTCTACCCAGGATTAAAATGCATGCATAGGTACAGACATATGTTGGAAACACACATATGCACGAAAACAGCTTTTTCCAGCATCTAATGAGACTTGTACTACAATTTTCTTAAGCATCTAATTATTGCACAGTAACGCTAATGTATAACCAGTTATTTTCAGACACATCAAGAGAAATGGGAACTGCAGTATAAGAAATATCACTAATTTGCTATTAGTAATTTTTTCCTGTTTCCTTAAGAGTCCTTAAGCGAACAAGTTTTGTTTAGGGAACAGGATCTTTAAACAGGATAGTCTTTTACAGATAGCAGGTAATTTCAAAGCATTAAGGGTACATTCAGCACTTCAGTCAGTGTTATTGGTTAGTTTTAATTCAAGCACAGCATATTTTTCCTTGATTGATCAATTCAAGAACAACTTGGTAAATGTATATAGCTTTCTTATAGGGATTAAGAGACTAGATGCTTCAGTGGTCTTACCTGGTTTTCACCTTCCAGTTCTACCTTCTCTATATGGTTAGGCTTCTCATCTTGGACTGATAGAGCAGCTAAACACTCCATGCTCACTCAGGTTTTATTTTCTACTGCTGTAATCAGCAGCTATGTCAAATAAGGCCTCCTGTGGATGTTCTTTTAACTGATTCATCCACTAAAACATACAAATTAACAATTAATTCACGGGGACCACAGAAGAATCATTTGCTAGCAATGACTTGCAATAATAAAGTTCAATATGTACAAACATAACCTAGAAATGATTGTATAAGTCATTACTAATTCTGAGTCACCTAGTCAGTTCTCCATCGAGCCTTAGATAATATCTTGTAGCTGAACTCAGAACTGCTAACACAAAGTTATAGCAACTTCTCACCTAACAATTACTCATCCCCACTCTGTTGGGTGTAAATTTGATATGAAACATTCCTTGGTAGTTTCTGCCCCCACGCAGCCTACAGAACTTCTGTTCTGAGCAAACACTTAACTTCTTGAAGGTTTCTGTAGCTTTTTGAGGGAATAAACTTATTCAGATGAGCAGGACAAAAAGTGTCATGCTTGTCCCAGTTCTTACTTGCCTTGAATCCTAAGTACTCATCCATACAAATAGGAAAGAAAGCTGTCTGAGCTGCAAGTGTGCACTGCTGGCTCATGTCAAGCTTTTCATCCACCAGAACCCTCTAGTCCTTCTCTGTAGGGCTGCTCTCAATGAATTCTTCTCCCAGGTTGTTCTCGTGTCTGGGATTGCCCTGACCCAGGTGCAGCACCTTGCATTTGGACTTGTTGAACCTCATTAGGTTCACATTGGCCCACTTTTCTAGCTCATCCAGGTCCCTTCGGATTTCATCCCTTCCTTCTGTTGTATCAACTGCACCACTCTGCTTGGTGTCATCTGCGAAGTTGCTGAGGGTATGCTTGATCCTACTATTACCTTTGATAAAGATATTAAGCAGCACTGGCCCCAAGACAGACCCTTGAATGATATCACTAGTCACCAGCCTCCACCTAGACATACAGCTGTTGACCACCACCTCTATAGATATGGTCATCCAGCCAATTCCTTCTTATCCATTGAATAGTTCACCCTTCAAATCCATCCCTCTAATTTAGAGATACAGATGTTATGTGAGACCATGTCAAAGGCCTTACAGAAGTCCACATAGATAGCATTGGTTAGTCTTTCCTTTTCAAAAGATGCATCATAGAAGGCCACCAGATTGGTGGCTCCTTGTCTGGCATTTGCCTTGGCATTGCTTCCAGGAGGATTTGTTCCAGGACCTTCCCAGGCACAGAGGTGGGGCTCATTAGTTTGTAGATTAGATTCCTGGGTCCTCCTTCCTACCCTTTTTAAAAATGGGAGTGATGTTTCCCTTTTTGTAGTCACCAGGGACTTCACCTGACTGCCAAGACTTCTAAAATACGATAGAGAGTGGCTTGGCAACTACATCAACCAGTTCCCTCAGGACCCTGGGATGCAAGTTATCAGGCCCTTTAGATTTGTACCTGTTAAGTTTTATCAGGTGGTCTCCAACCAGCCCTTCACTTGCAGTGGGAGGGACTTTTCTCTGCCCAGCCCCTCTCTAGAGGTTCAGGGACTCAAGAGACATAGCCTGACAGACAGTGAAGAACAGCAGAGAACTTGAATACCTCAGCCTTATCCATGTCTGTTGTTACCAGTTCTCTTTTCATTTATCAGAGGGTGCACTCTCCTTGGCCTTTCCTTTCTGGCCAAAGTACCTATAGAAACCTTTGTTATTCTTTGCATCCCTTGCCAAACTGTTCCAACTATATCATGACTTTCCTGATCCCACACCTACACATTCAGACTGCATCCCTGTACTCTTCCCAGGACACATGTCCTTGATTCCACTGCCTGTGCATTTCCTTCTTACACCTCAGTTAGACCAGTGAGCACACTATAAAATTGTCTATAAAGAACAATCCAAGATTCAAGTTCAAAACTCATAATTCAGATAAGTGAATTATTTTCAGAAATATCAAGCACCATATTAGTCAGTGAAAGGTAATTTATGAAATCTAAACTGATGCCTTAATTTTGGAAATATTAGCCATACATATCTGAAAAAGAGAAAAAGGAAAACCTGAACTTTAACTCCTCATTTATCACAGCTATTAACAATCTACAGATTTTCTTTGTCTACTGTTCCCACCACCACCCATAAAATTTTGAACATCCACAGATTTTCTCTGCCTTTTTTTAAGCTTATTCACTACAGGAATTTCAGTCCTTTACAATCTATATCTAGGTTTCCCTTTCCAGATTGCTCTTCCACATTTTTGAAGGGAGCAGTACTGTTTTTTGGGGGATGAGACCTCATGGTTCTATCACATTCCAGTTTTCAGAAGCATAGGGAGCTTCCTTTTACCTGTCAAAACAGACTGTTGCACATACTCATTTTTGTCAGCTTATTAGCTTTCTTAAACATGGTTTATGATTATGTTCACAAACTAAAAAGTAACGCTTTTTGGCAGGTAGCTTATTTTGTTTCTGCTACACTATGCAATATGCAGAAATATTTAAAGTCAGATTTAAAGTCACTCCAATAAGTTT
Organism: Anser brachyrhynchus; assembly: GCF_964034855.1. Lineage (NCBI taxonomy): Eukaryota > Metazoa > Chordata > Aves > Anseriformes > Anatidae > Anser > Anser brachyrhynchus. The sequence continues at coordinate 46,558,093 of NC_137699.1, forward strand.
GTCTCTTCATATGTTAGCATTACTTTCATGATTAAGTAGGGTTGACTTAACTAGAGTATTCACTGCTCTTTATAGCCAAGTAACAATAAGCTCGCTTTAGAGCCAGTCTCGGTCATGGCCAGCCTGCAGGGGTCTCACACTCTAAGCTTTCAAGTCTGATCTTAACATGTCACTTCATTTTGATCTGTATCATCCGCTCTGGCATAAAACTCTCCATGAGGAAGGTATATAGCAAGAAATATCCTCTTGTATTTATAATCCAGGCCCTTTTTGAGGTGATGAAGCTTCAAAGACCACTGCCTTAAAATTTGTCATGTTTTTCTAATAACATCTTTCGATCCATATCTGGGTGTTTGGGGGATGATATCACAGATATCCTACAGGGTTATAAGAAATTGCCATAACAAGTCTTTTGCATTCTACACAGACTTGAAACATTATTTCCCATGAGCTCCCTCTGTTCTGAAAATATAAACTATTTACTTTGTTCCTATAAAAAAGAAGCTACGTTTAACAACTATATTTTTCTTATATCCCAGCTAACAGTAGATCAAGTCTGTAACACTGATGTATTTCTTTTATTATAACCAGTTTACTATTTATCACGCCATATGTTTTTGTGTTCTCTTCACCAGCTAGGATTAAAGTTTGTTTTCTAATTCAGTGAGAAAAAAACATTAAATAGCTCAGGGCTAACACCCTCTCAATCATATTCAAAAGGTCGTAACAATCAACATAGAATTATTATCCCCGTTTATATTTGTCTAAAATCAATTAAATATTTTATTATGTGCCATGGCTGACTGTTTTTCCAGTTTATCAAGAAGTACTGTGAAAAAAGTCAAACTTAAAACAACTCAAAAACGGACTGTATGCTGAAAGGCACAGCTACATGTGAAGTGTACCTAAGACATAATCTAAATCTATAAAATGACAGAGGGAGATGATAGCTGGGAATACGAGAAGTGAAAGACAGCTATATATACACACAATGTATGTGTGCATATAAAGCTAATTATATAGTCAAATACATGCATCAATATATATAATGTTGCCTGCATTGATTCTAGATAAATACATTGGTTATGATACTGAAATAGCCTTATGGATGAGTTTATGATCAAGACACCCATAGGACAACACATATGAAGGAATGATCACCAGCACCAGCTTAGGCCATTAAAAAGTTATCACTCAAAGCTTGAAAACCTAATGATGTTCAACAAGTCAAAGTGCTAGGTGTAGCACCTGGGTCAAGACAATCCCAGACATGAGCACAGACTGGGAGAAGAACACATTTGAGAGCAACCCTGCAGAAAAAGACTTGGGGGTTCTGGTGGATGAAAAGCTCAACATGAGCCAGCAGTGCGTGCTTACAGTCCAGCAGGTGAGCTGCATCCTGGGCTGCATCAAAAGAGGAGTGGCCAGCAGGTCGAGGGAGGTGATCGTCCTCCTCTACTCTGCCCTTGTGAGGCCCCACTTGGAGTGCTGCATCCAGTCTGGGACCCCTAGCACAAGAAGGATTTTGATCTGTTAGAATGGGTCCAGAGGAGGGCCACAAAGATGATCAGGAGGCTGGAGCACCTCTCCTATGAAGAAAGAGGGAGTTGGGGCTGTTCAGCCTGAAGAAAAGGCTCTTGAGTGACCTTATTGCAGCTTTTCAGTTCTTAAAGGGGACTTACAAAAAGATGGAGAGCAACTCTTTACTCAGTCAGATAATGACAGGACAAGGTGGAATGGTTTCAAAGTAAAAGAGTAGAGGTTTAGATTAGATGTTAGGAGGAAATTCTCCAGAGGGTGGTGAGGCACTGGAACAGGTTGCTCAAAGGAGCTAGGGATGCCCCATCCACAGAGGTGGTCAAGACCAGGTTGGATGAGGCCTTGGGCAACCTGATCTAGTGGTTGGCATCCCAGCCCATGGCAGGGAGGTTGGAACTGGATGATCTATGAGGTCCCTTCCAACCCAGACAATTCTATGATTTTATGAAAAAAATCTTAAGACTTGAGCTCAAGCACTTTATCTCACTGCTTAGACAGGTAATTGGTTTTGTTTTTATTCTTTCTTCCTGCCTTCATTCTTTATAGTTTGGAGCAAACGTAGTTGTATAGAAGAATTTCAAAATCCTCAAGCAATACTCTACACGATGGGAGGAAAAAAAACCAGAATGACTAAAACATCTGCTCTACACCACTACCTATTTAGCTCAAATAGGCCTCAAAAAAAATCAGTTTTCACATAATCTCAAAATGGTTGAGGTTGGAAGGGATCTCTGGAGGTCATCTGGTCCAACCACCCTGATCAAGAAGGGACACCTAGAGCCCATTGCCCTGGACCATGTTCAGATGTCTTTTGAGCATCTCCAAGGAAGGAGACACCACAGCCTATCCTGGCAACCTGCTAGGTCAACTTCAGAGTAAAAAAAAGTTCCTAATGTTCAAACAACCTCCTGTGTTTTATTTTGTGTCCATTTCATAGAATCATAGAAACATTAAGGTTGGAAAAGATCATCTGGTCTAACCATCACCCTACTAACAACGTCACCCACCAAACCATGTCCCTAAGCACCAGATCCGACCTTTCCTTAAATACCTCCAGGGACTGTGACTCCACCACCTCCCTGGGCAACCCGTTCCAATGCCTGACTACTCTTTCTGAGAAGAAATGTCTCCTAATTTCCAACCTAAACCTCCCCTGGTGCAACTATAGGCCATTTCCTCTAGTCCTATCACTAGTTATCTGTGAGAAGGGGCCAACCCCCAGCTCCCTGCAACTCCCTTTCAGGTAGTTGTAGAGAGTGATAAGGTCTCCCCTGAGCCTCCTCCAGACTAAACAACCCCAGGTCCCTCAGCTGCTCCTCATAGTACTTATGTTCCAGGCCCTTCACCAGGTTCGTAGTCAGCTTCTCTCGACATGCACCAGGGCCTCGATAGCCTTGCAGTGAAGGGCCCAAAGCTGAACACAGTACTCGAAGTGCAACCTCACCAGACCTGAGTACAGGGGGATGATCACCTCCCTGGTCCTGCTGACTCCACTATTCCTGATACAAGCCTAAAAAAATGGACTTAAAAAAATGAATTAAGGACTGACTGTAAGCCCTAAATGTGTTGATAAAAAATATTTTCGTGGGTATCAAGCAATATTCCCAGTAACAAAGCAGAAGGTGCGGAGATCTCTAAAATACTTGATGTGTTCTAATCACCAGTATTCAGAAAGATTTATTCAAATTCAGCTGATTGTGAGAAAAAAAAGTTGGATAGAAAATTGAAAGATTTTGACTTCCCTAGATCACCAAAGAAAGTGTTTGGAGGAAAAGCCTATTTGTGCCACATATACCAAATGAGTTAAGCACCATAAAGCATTAAGAGTTTTTTTTTTTTTTTGAGTAAAAGATTAAGCTGCTGGAGAAACCAGTCATTTAGACAAAAATATACTACCTGACTAGAAGACTTCTAATGGGCAAAAGAACTTCTGCATCTTATGTTCTTTATCCAACTGCTTCTTCCATAACATCACTTTAGTGGAGAACAAAAAAATGAGTTAATTTTTTTCTACAAACCAATCAAATTTAATATTAAGATACAGATGGTATACAAAAGTATGGGATCAGGTTTAATGAACCAGGAGGACTCATTGATTCTTACTTTCCTAAATTGAAGGGGCCAAGAAACTCACCAGTTGTGACAGTAATACTTGTCCACTCACTGGAAATGTAGTTAATTGAAAGTTAGCAATTAATTTCCTACAAAGTAGGCACTTTATCACTGCATGACAGTCAAAGGACATAGGCTAGACATCAAGCTTCTTGCCAGCAGTGTATCCCACATACTATGAAAAATCACATGGGCTATTTTGTAGCCCATTATCAGTCTCTTAATGCCCATTGGGAACTCCTAAAGGTTCCCAAGAGCTGCACATCATGTAAGCAGAGTGATTAGCAACTCAACATCGCATTTTTCCTGGCTAAATTGTTTGACTCCTTTTTAATGTCACAGCTTTAAATATCTTCAAGATATTTGTGGTTCAACATCAATTATATCTGTTCTTATATTTATTGAACTAGGGTATATATAAAACTTTCATAACTGGCACAATTATGGGGATATATCTTGCACTTTCCGGTCTCTTCTGTACTTAAATTCTGACTGAAATCTCTTATAAGAGTAGATCTCATTTCATATTTTGAGAGCCAAGGCCTATTTGATTGTTTTTATCTCATCTAAGCAACAAAATAAATGAAGTTCAGGAAGTTTTCTCCACAGATAAACCAATACTGATTTTGCTTCCCCTTCAAGAAAAATTCTATCACTAACTGTGACACAGACCCTTTCCCCCCCCCCCCCCCCCCATATCCTTGAACAATTCATAAGTGTTAAACACACCCACTAAGATCATGACAAAGCTTAACTGGAACCTGATTCAAGTAGAGTTTTGTATACAACATTATCCAGAATCACAACCTGAAACTTCTGTACAATTCATTTTGCAGATGAAGCATTCTCATGATTCAAACTTGTAAGAACCTATTGTTCCACCCATTTTGAATTTGGTAGCTAGAGCTTAAATATTGATTTAAAATTAAATTATTCTTGAATTACATATAAAAACATTACATGTAAAACTCTATATTGCTTTTCAGTAATACATTGTGTCGTATACCCCTATGGAGCTATCTATGCTGGGGAGTCCACAAAAATGAATCCTTGTGTGATTTATCCTTTAAACTTGTTCTGGGACACAAGCCTTTTTTGAACATCTTCGTATACAATCCAGATGATCATACCAAAGGGTTTTGAATTGTACAAAATAAAACAACTCAAATATTTTAGAACAACATATTACTTTTGGAAATGTTACCATACAAGACAGACAGAATATTTTCTCATGACAATTGCACCAGAAAATAGAAGTTTCACCTAGACAACTGGTGTAAAATCTCAGAATTTGCTCAGAGGAAGGAAAAAACACAAATAAGATTGAGGTGGAAGCTCTAGATGTTTTAAAAAACACATTTAGATTATTTAACATTTATATTTTTGAGGATCATCATGGTAGTATGAACTCTTCAGCTTTGACTCTTCAGTGAAAAGACCATAGTATTTATTTTGAAAGTTCTCTACAATATATAGCTTTCTTCTAAGTCCAGCTGTGCAGGGGAGTTGATAGCACTAATGAAAATAGACAGTGGAATAATAGACTAGATTTATGACTACTACATGTAGGATTCTGTGACTAAGCTACACCTACTAGTTAGTCTGTTTCTTTTAATGTCTCTGAAAGATACAGACACCTGAATCTTAAACACTTGTACATGCCTCCCAAAATACTTTTAGCTCCAGGGAGATTTCTGTAATATACTGTGTGCATATCAGTTGTTTAACACTAATGAACAGAACTGCAATGCCTAGTTTTCTCCCTTGTATAAAAATACTAAAAGAGAATGAGTCAACTTCAATACATAATACTAGATTGGACTGGAAACAAAGGCAAAATGGCTGTTTAGAGAAAGCCATAGAAATTATGATTTTTCACCTATTAAAAATATTTTAAAATACAGAAAGGGCTCAAATAGAAAGTTCCCTAACTTGTAACTTTTTTTTCCTCTCCAAGATTGCAGATTTGGAAACCAGCTAAGACTTACTAAGCATTATTTACAATACAGCAGCATTCATAAGCACAGTTAAATTCTGTGTCCCAACTCAACTGAGCACTGTACATCAAGTTCCTTATGGCATGATTCTTCTGCTTTCCACCCAGCTGTCTAGACAAGATGTGGACAAGATTCTCAAATCATCATTATGCCATAGAAAAAAAAGATAATGAAGTTCTGGAAAATGCAAGCAGAGCAACAGCAAGGAAGACTTAAGATTATTCTTTACCTCCCCACACCCCATTAAGGAATTACTAAGATTGATACCAAACTACAAGATTTACTACTTATACAGGATTTTGAGGAAAATACGGAAGAGACTGAAATATGATTCAAGCAGTGCCTATAGTGAGAATAAAAGCAGAGAAGTCTGTTTTGTTTATCAAAAAAGCTTATACAATCATAGAATATACTGAGTTGGAAGGGACCTGCAAGGATCATGAAGTCCAACTCCTGGCTCCACAAAGGACCACCCAAAAGTTAAACTACATGTCTGAGAAATGTTCAAACATTTCTTGAACTCCAATAGGCTTACTGCTGTGATCACTTCCCTGAGGAGCCTGTTCCCATGCCCGACCACCCTCTGGGTAAAGAACCCTTTCCCTGATATTCAACCTGCACCTTCCTTGTCACGGCTTCACGCTGTTGCCTTAGGTCCTATCAATGTCAGAGAGAAGAAATCAGCATCTCCCCCTCTACCTCATAAGGAAGCTGTTGACCACCATGAGGTTGTGCCTCAGTCAACCAAATTGTTTGGTTGCCCCTCAGAACCAACTTGAACTTCAAAACCAAATGACTTCAGCTGCTCCTCATACATTATGCCCTTTAGACCTTAACCATCTTCACAGACTTCCTTTGAATGCTAACAGTTCTATGTCCTCCTTTTATTGTGGTGCCCCAAACTGCACACAGTACCCGAGGTGAGGCCACAACACTGTGGGGTAGAGTTGGACAATCACTTCCCTAGACCAGCTAGCAACATAATTGAAATGAAGCTGTCATATCATGTGTACAAGAACCTCAAGGAAAAAAAATACTAAATGACTAAACAGAAAGCAGAAAAACACAAGTTACTGGTTGAAAGTTGCACAGTCCCACCAAAAACAGACAAATAAGAGTTTTATTTACTTGTTTGGCAGGTAGCTATTTTAAAAGATAAATTCAGGTCAAATTTAAGTTATGGAATCACTGTTTATCACATTTCCAGGACTTGGCGGTAGCTGTTGGATTAAAAAAATCTATGAACCTCTTCTAATTCTTCAAAATATTAGCCATAGAGTGATTTTCTTACAGCAACTGAACCAAAAATCTCAGCAAGAGTAACAGATGAATCAGTCTTTTAGACACTGAAATAGACTGAAAGAAAAAGCATTCTTCTATTTAGTAGATTTGAGTGAACTAAACCCGGAAAAGATGATACTGTAAAGCAATGAACGGAGTTTCCACTGAACTGAGTTATTAGGATAAATCACAGCTTCTAAACATAGGGCCAGAATCATCTAGTATTATTATGCAGTGGATGGAGGATCACATAGTTCTTTGCTAGTATGGGGAGTCATATAAAAAGGCCAAAAAGGATAGAGAAATAAGAAAATCTAGTTTGGTGTCATGGGGAAGACACCAGAAACTCAGTTCACTGTAATCATCTTATCTTGAATAGAGGGAAGATGCTTTGCTAGCAATCAGAAAAAGTAGTCAGGCACTCCCAAATTCTCCTACTATGCACAAAAAGCACCCACAACAACACAAATATTGGTTATCTGATTTGTGCCCTTGTAGCACAAGGAGTAGCAAATGACTCTTATCCAGGTGCATGTGTCAGGGCAACAGCATGGGACTAAGTGAGTGTCATGAGACCAGCAGAGATGCTCTGGACAAGAACCCATATAAGACTTTTTAAATGAGATACAACTAACAGCAACTGTACAAACCATCTAAATAATAAGATTTCCCATGTTTATGAAATTTTCCCATGTTTATGAAATTTCTGCATCCAATATTTATGATATACCTATTTTCCTCTAATCTCTCTAGTACTGTCTAATAACATTATTTGTCCAGCCTTAAGAGAAAACTTGTCTCAGTCTTGGTATCTTTGAGAAGTAGAATAAACTGAAGTCCTACACAAGGAGTTGTGGTTGGTGCTGTATTTGTTAGTAATTGCAAATCATTGGTGCTGTACCACAAAATATATTTGCTTCGCAAAACCATTTGTGACCAAACTTAAAGCAGTAAAACTACAAATAAGCCTCAACCACAAACATGAGTGTAATACAGAAGTAACCTGTGGAATTCACTGTCATATAGCATAACTGCGGTGTACTTTCAATGCATTCTTGAAATGCATACGTTTACTGATGAAAATCAACTTCTACAGATACAAAGGTTACCAGTAGGTGTCCTCTAAAGCATGAAAAGGGGGCAGAAGAAAATATATGACCATGACAAAGTATTGGAACTAGGCTGAGTGGAAGGGAGCATGTTAAACTTTTGACTTCTACCATTACCCACAGCAGAAGAAAGACCTAGGATTGGTAGCTTTACTAAGGCAATTCTTATATACCTAAAAAAATATTTATAGAACTCATTCTGGACACTCTGGCCAAGATACAGGTCATGATCATTCCTAACGTGCTAGAATAAAACAAGGTGAATTCACGGTTACAAAGTCTTAATAATTCAGTATCGTAGGTTCTTTTGCAGACTTGCTAGTTTAGCTCTAATTTTATGCAAAATGAAATTAATATGACATGAAATATTAAGTTAGCTTCATAACCAAAATCATTTTATAGTCATCATAAAAGGGATACTATAATTATGAACATGAATGACATTCTGACAAATGAGATATTCTGCAGTGGTATCTTAGCCATTTGTGATTTTCTCACACACAGCTCCTCAGTCTATATCCTTTATATCATTACTTCACACTTAATTAGGAATTTCTAGTAGAAAAAACATTGTTATTAATTTCATATATTTCCTAAGGATTTCTTGGATTTTTTTTTTTTGGTTGGAAATACTCCAGTTTTTGTTAGCATGCTTATTTGACCTGTGAAAAGAACTGCGTATTAACACTGGCTTTAACAGGAAATACCAGACTTCTCCCTAACTTTAGTTTCATTGATTCCTTTCATCTCCAAGAATATCTGGCAACTTTGATAGCCTCATCTGTCTATGTTTAAGACTGCCAGTGACCAGGCATTTATCTGCTGAAGTTACATCAGACTGTGACCAAAATACATACTTTTCTAGTTCATTTATATTGAATAAAATTTGTTTACAAAATTCCTAATGCATTATTCTACATAATGAAGCATCTGTCATGGAAAAATTAAGTCAAAAGTCATAGTTGTTTGATACTTTTAATATACCATTTATAATTATTCTGGTCAACATGCAATATATAAAAATTAAAAAATGTGCAAGATAAAGTAAAAAAAGGATTGTATCTGAAGAACTAGACTTCTAGTATTGATTTTTTTTTTTAATTTGGAGTTTTTCTGATGAGAACAGAGCAAAGCAGTATAACAGAAGCTTCATCACAGCTCCAAACCTCTTCAGACCAGAACTTAACTCAAAAGCCTTTGCCCTCTTCCTATGATTTCAGCTCTGGACAGACTTGACTTTTTAATTCTCTGAATCTGAGTACTTTATTTTCCTCAGACAAATGCATTCACCTCACAGAACACCACCTTTCAAAACTCCCATATCAGTTTCCATTTCCCAGGTGATTCTCATGTTGCTGATTTTAGTAGGGGACTGAAAAGTCCTCAAAAGGAATTTCTTTGTGAAGGTTAAACACATTATTATTTGTTTACATGGTCAGTGAAACAGCAGATTACACCCTCCTTTTCAGCAGCTTTTTGACTTAAACTTAGTATATTTTTCTTGACCTTCTGTAGTGTAAAACGCTGCTGTTTCATTCAAGTTTCATAGATGAGCCCCTGAATCACTTTATTAGCTCTCCTCAATTGGGTTAGTAGCAATCGCTCAAATGAGATCAAAAGGACTCATGTTTGAAAGCCCAATCCTTACAGTTTATCCTTGTGCCTTCCAAACCATAGCTTTGTTCATATGCCCAATTTGATGTTTGCTTTTTTACTAACAGTAAACATGTTGACTCAGTTCATGATCTGTACTTTCTATATCTCTTCCTGCAGAACCTGCAAATGCCAAAAGGTTTTCAGATCCTATATTTGTTAGCTGATTGTTTCTGCCTAGACTCTTGCCTGTTGAAGTGTTTTACATGTTTCAGACATTCTCAGAGAAAATGCTACTTTCAGTAAAAATCCATATTTTCCTTTGAAAAACTGGAAATTACTATTTTCTGATAAGTTTTAAAGCTTAGTCCATCATTTCTGAGTCTGACAAGCAATAATTACTTAATTTACTGAGGAAAGAATAAGAAAGCATTAAGGGGAAATAAGAGCAAGGTAATATAGCTTATCCAACAGGACTGAACCAACAACACCAATCTGGGTAAGAATTTCTTAATTAGAACCTAGTCTTGGCCACCATGGGAGATGGATACCATATTAAACACCTAAAGTACCCTTTCTTCTTTGGTCAGTGGAAGTACCATGGTGATGTCAATGTCTACATATCTTTATACCAAGCCACTTTCAGGAGTAAGGAATAGTGTTAGTTGTTCTCTACCTCCCTAACATAAAATCACAATTTGCTTGAAATATCCCATGGGCCTGTTCTGTCCTAGAGAACACCTTTAGGACTATGCTGTGATGATGAGCTAGATTTTAATCTTAATTGTAGCCCTCAAATTCAAAACAATCCCATGAGATTTCAGGGGTGTCAGCAGATTCACAACAGCAACAAAATAAAAACCAAACCACCCCTCCCCTCCCGCAGAAGCAATCTGGCTATGGTTCTCTCAATTCTATTATCACCTCTATTCTTGCCAAAAAAATGCCACAAAATCTTTAAAAATCACAGACGTTAGTTCTCTGATGCTTCCAGATGGAGTTTTGGCTCAGAATATGAAATATTTGTTAACTCACCAACAATATTCTCTTGCAAGACAAACATTTTTATTTTTTGATTGTAAAATCAAGTACAAATCAAGAAGTTTGATTTTCTAAATTTGGGATTAATGCTATGTATTTTCACAGATTAATGGAGCTGACAAGGTTTTAAATCAGTCATCCTTATATATTTTCCTTAGTGTGAAGATACATTTGTTAGTACAGCTAAAGTAAAAGACATCATTGTTAATTTCTTATCCAAGCAGTCAAAGTTCAATAGGCATATTAGTTAGGTAATATATTACAAACCCTAGAGGAAGCTGTGTTTAATGGTAGGTGTAGTAGAAAAGAATGTGTTTTCATAGCAATATAATGCTCCCTAGCACTTTTAGGTTTGAAGCATCAGAAAGGTAAAAAATAATCCAATCAGTTTTGACAGGGTGCTTGTTGCACATGCACAGATTCCGCTTTCCTAATCCTGTCCTACAGGCTGATCTAATCTCAACAGCCGTGGGAGCCAGATTCCAGGTTTGTACAACCACACAGACACTGTCATCCCCAGCTTTCTGAATCAGCACGGTGACACCAGCTTCCAGACATCTGTACACCAGACTGGCTGAGAACACAAGATCCTCTATCTCTAAAGCTAAGGATGCTCTGCAATAAACCTGTCAGGCAGGTTGAAAACCAATCAGAATGTAGTTCTGTTGACTTCTTTCCCAGAAGAAAATCTACTGCCTGCTGATGGCTCTGGAGATATTTTATTCTATTGTCAAACAAGTTCATCCTTGCTTATAAATGAATTAATTACAGCAAGAAGAGCAATAAAGCCAAATTGTAGAAATAGTGGTGCTGTGTAAGGACAGAAACTATTCAGAAAAAACTGTTTGAAACAATGCCCTGGTGTCCCACCTGTTCTTTCTCAATCATGATCACATCTCTTCCTCTTTCTCATCTCAGAGGAATGCAACCAGAAAAGAGGATTTTTAATAGCAGAAACTAATAAGAGGTGATAAAGCTCTCAGACATAATTTTGGGGATTCAGCATCCCAACCAATTTTCAGATGCAAATTCCTTTGTAGACAAAGTCTAGTACCCGTATTTTTTGTCATCCAACAGACTAATCTGCATGACATTCTAGCATTTTCCTTCAAAATCTGATCATTCTTATCCCTGATTAACCACAGGTCTATAAAGGTTGCTGAAACCAAGTATTCACTCTTATTTTATGTTGACCTTGAGAATCGCGGGAATTTAAAATTAATTTCTTTGGGGCTTTGAAAACTATGGTAAAAACACAACTCTAGCCTAAGAAATGTAGTTGAGAATACTGAAAACAAAAATTAAACTTTAGACATATGAAAGGTAGTGAATAGCCCAATTAAATGGAAAAAGTTTGAATTCTGCAGATATGACATGGCAAACAACTATGAATCAAACCATACTTAAGTGAGGAATTCTTTCTGAAGAAACTCTGTTTGTTTTGTTTAAGAAAAGGAAAAAACTACTGAAAGTTTCTCAAGTAATCAGAAACCAGAAAAATCGGTCTCTGGAAAAGGAAGTTTTAATCCTGCAAGTGATCCCCTAATGATATTAGATTATCCTTTAATTTATGCCTAATAATAAGACATGGGTAATTTACACCACTGAATTCACAAACTGACATTATTTCATTTGTAGCCCTTAGTGAAACAATATCAAAATCTCTCATTTTTTCTTTGACTGCTTTTAATGCATATTGATCTGCTGGTATAAAACATATAAATCTGTCCTTCATTTGCAAAGAGGAAGTGAAGCAAAGTTTACAAGTAAAAATACAAACCTGAGCAGTTCAACTTAATCTGTCTAATCAAATGTCAGTCACACTTTCTCAAAAGCTGAAGCTTTTCCTGCATTTCACGCATAAACAGTACTCACCCAAAAATCTCCAAAAAGCTTTGGGTGCTCAAAAGCACCCAAAGAAGAGATAGGTCTAATGTTGAAACTGTGAAGTTACAAAGGAGATTCAATAAAATAAATGCAACTATATAATCAAAGAAGTGCGCATATAAAACAGGATGAAACTATAAGAAAGTATTTTCACATAAAAAATAAAAATAAACAAGTAAAAATATCTTGCATAGTAGAGAAATATATGATGAATACCATTAATGCTTCTTTTCTGATCCAAGCTGATAGTGACAGAAGATTATCATCCTGTGAATGGTTGGCAGCTTACCAGAAAACTCAGTGGAAGAAACACTGAATTTTGCCTAGATTTTACCCTCTGTCTACACAAGACTCCACTGCCTTGCTGTCCATCTCAGAGCTGTGATCAAGAAATTAATGGGCAGGGAAAATAAATTCTATTTTGTCAAAAAAACAAAGCTTATGATCAAAAACTTGTAGATAGTTTTGCTACCTAACATGTTTGTTCTGTTATCAACAAGGTATTTCTTGTAGAGGCTTTTAATCTACATTCAGAAAAGCCTGTTTGAAAGCAAAGGATATCTTTTGTACATTTTCTTTTAAACTATGCAGCTACTAAGATGGAGTACACATAGAAAGAGTATATCCAATAAATGTTTGTGTCAGTTGTGAACTAAGTTATTCACAAATGATTCCTGACATTATACAAATAGTTCTAAGTCTCAGTCTTACCAAATAACTACAAAGACTGGGAAGGACTTCATTTTTAACTGTCATGATCCATTACTACAACATGCTTTTTTTTCAACACGTTTAAGATTATGAACATCTCTTCTACTGCAGCTGTTCTGAGCTTGATTTAAGCCACTAGATATTTCCTGGAATACATATTACTAGTTAACAACACCAAGAACCACTTCAGGTTCTTTCTATAAAGCACTAAGTAATAAAATGAAAAACACAAGAGATTTGAACAAAAAGGGGTTTGAATTAGCTTTCAAGGAAAGTCATAACCTCAAAACAAAAGCCAACTAAAATGCCTTTAAGAAACATCTCTACATAGAGTAAAACAGTAAATAATTTAAATATTTGTTAGCTTGAAGATTATATGTTCTCCAGAATGCTTGGAATTTAACAGCAAACACACAGGAGCTTTTATTAGGAGTTTTATCTCCAGGCATCCTCGGCCTTCTGGTCTCTTATCCTCTACATGCTTAGGTGCACAAGTTTTCAGAGAAATTTCATGCTACTGCCTAGACATAGCACATGTTTTCATCCCAGTGCCTTAATTTTCTCATAGTCTTCTCTGCTAGTAAATAAGATAGCAACTTATCAAAAACCCTTGTATATCTATAAACCTGGGCAATCATCTACTCCAGTCACAACAGCTAATAGTTCTTTTTGTTATATGGTCAGGTCCATTGGAGAAGCAAGGCCAAATCACAACAAGGCCAGTTTTTACTTCAAATTTGCAATCTGTCACAGAAACCAGCTTCAAGTATTCTGGAAAGAGTGCCTCAAAGGGTTGCAAATCTTGTAATGATTACAAGATTACCCTACCAAATGATAAAATTACAAAATCTCAAAATCAACAGCTATAACATCATAAGGATGAATATCAGCTCAGCTGCAGAAATTTTTGTGCCCCATCCAGTGTCAGAAGGAGCAGGTTTCCTAGTGACACTGTGGCCACAGATTTTTGACTCATTACCAGGAAGGCTAGAAGTAGAGGCCTCCACAAGTTTCTGAACTCATCTGGTATCTGCTCACACAAAGCCTTCAATGTTCTGAGATAAATTAGCCTCTGGAATGTTTTTGTTTTTGGAACTGTGTTGTGAAAGGCAATGTTTGCCACACATCTGGAAAGAGTGTGCATAGGTTAAGGATGGAAAATGGGAAAACGTTGAGAAAATAAAACATGAAAAGGAGCAGACTGGGTGGGAAAACCAGTGCAGAGTAAGTGAGGGGGTGAAAGGGAACTATCTTACAAGGAGGATGTCTTGCAGAGAAACTTACAAAGATAGCTTTTTCTCCTGGGGCTTAGAGATGCTTCACTTGACACACATCACTCCCCAGCAGAGTGGGAGGACAGCTAGTTTGAGATTTCATATGAAAGTGAAATCTTTAAGATATAAATACATAGACAGGTTCATAGAAATTCTTAGTGTTTTTTTTTTATATAAAGACATCCGTTATTGCTACAGAAATCGTATACTACATTCTGGCTGTAGAACATAGTGGGTGAGAGAACGGAAAGAAGTCAAAGGAGTTTTAAGTGCCATCTTTATTCTAGCCTGCTTTTTTGTCTGGTATGTTCACGACTGTCCACAACAGAAAACTGGACATCTGAACAAACAGTATGCAAGGTGTGCATATACCATTTACCAAGGTGTGTATATACCATTCCCAGAATCCCCACGCTGCCTGTTATAGCCCTATTTCCAGCCTATCACCCCTATTACCAGACCTCAAGCCTGTACCTGATATAGTGCTGATGGTTTTGGATGCGCCTCTACAGTTTGTGGTCCTTTGCAACAGTGATCAAATACTATTTACTACAGTGAAGTTGGAGCTCAATTCTACTCAGCATCTAAGATCATTGCTTAAAAAAGTATCTCAGCTTTCTGATATTGTCCTTACAGCTGATTTCAGATGATCAGACCCTATGCACATCCCTCTGGCATTTCAGCACATACAGAACGTTAAAACAAAGCAGGAAACCAGCATTTATATAAGTTTGCTTTATAATGAAATGGGAAAGAAAAAGCACAACAATAATGTACAAATATAAAAACTAAGTAGTCTGGTAGGCCAATAATTAACAGCCAGTAAGCTTAAGGAACTATCCTTACTGTTTTCTAGGTTGTAGATGTTATTGTAAGAAAAATATCTTCTAAATAAAACGCATTGAAAAGAAATAAAAGTGAAAAATTGTCTGAAAAAATCTTTATATGCAAGACAAATTATCAATACATAAAAAGGACTCCACACCCTAGTAAATCTCAAAGAGTTTCAGTTCTCTGAAATGATGAATTCCAGAACTAAGAAAATAATTTAAGGCATGTAGCAATACAACATATACAGTAAGAGGAATGAATATTAAAAGTGAATTGCTACCAAGCACACTAGCAAGGATTAGCAGTTGACTTACAAGTTACACGCTCTTGGTAACAGACTTTAAGGCCAGAGGTGAGCAATAGATTGTCCATATGCCATAAGGAATTTTAGTCAACTCCCATTGACAGAGAGCCAAATACTTTATGTCACCTGAAGTATGATGTCAGAAAAACATCCACTTGATCTGAAACCAAGACAACAGTCTACTGTTCTCCTAAATACTATTCTCTTCGGAGATAGGACAATGCTGATCTGAATGTGCATAGACCATCAAGAACTTGGAATCTACTATTTCAGCCACACTAGCTTACTATAATAGTCAAAACATATACGGAACAGTATCACGGTCCTATGTCTCTAGCACCATTTTAAAGGAAAAGACTGAATAAAAAGGTAAAGTCTGGGAAGGTGGCAGCCTCAGACTACAGCCTCTTACTGTTTTTCTTGTTGACTATCTTAGGTGCCTAACCTATCTTCTCTCATGATTCCTCTTTAATTTATAGTTTTGGCTGTTGTGAAGGTCAGTCCTAGTGCCTATCTTCCCTACAAACTGTGCAAGAATCCTGGGTGTAAAAGGGCATAAAGCTAAGGCAACTGCCATGCAAAGAGAGGCACAGCAACACAGACATCCATTTTTATGAACCCTCACTTCCACCATTTTAGTTTAATTTCTACCTTTGCAGAGGGCAGAAAAGTCTCTGTCAGTAAGCATGTCACACAGTGGCTGGTAATCCATCTAATCCTGTCATTAATCAATACATACTAACACTTGAAAAGCCTCTGTTAATGAACGTGACTTTAGGAACAACAATATGTGACATACCTCCAGACTATTCCATTATATGCACATTGTTAACTCATCAAATCAAGTCTTTGTTCTCTTAAATACTTCCTGAAACTCAGACAAGAACATGCCAGAACAGTAAGTTTTCTGGAAATTCCTTAACTCTTATATGTCCTCTTTACATCACTGTTCACACTGCTTTTTCTTCTAGTTACGTATTTACCCAAAAGCTTCCCTAACTTTATCATACTTTGTGTAATAGCATTGATTAACCTGATATAAACATTTACAGTATAATCTGCTCCTGAATCAAAAGAACACTTTAAAAAGAAATTCCAGCCAAAACCAGGACAGAACTATACACAGCTTAGTAAGGAAGAGAGTGATGCACAACATAAATGAAGAGGTGAAGGGTGAAAAGCAATTAAAGTTCACATTAGTCTAGTCTCCAGTCATGTGTGCCAACCGCAACTTATTAAAAATCAAGGAGCATTGAGCTGCTGCTGTTTATGTTATAGGTCCATAAAACCTCATGGAGACGTGAAAGAGGCTGTCAATATAGTAGTTTAAAGCCCCCTTTTCCCTACCCGTAGCCAACAGGAAAATAGCATCTAAACTCAACTAGGAAGGATGGTGGTATAAGCTATTCTGCTTTAACAAGTACATTCCATACGGGTTTCCCTTTGTGGCCCGGACTGGCTGCAGAGTCACTGGAATCGTTTCCAGCATTGCATACAAGCACATTTTACAGGAGAAAACAGGAAAGAAAAAAAAAGTAAGGCATAAGGATTTTATTTTTGTTTATGCTTCAGAGAAAAGCATTGGACACATGCAAATCTACAATTTCATAGAGGCTCCTTCATACATATAATTTTTACAGTGCTTAGTAAGGGAAATGCAATTAAGATTAAGCTCAGAGATAAGTTCTGTTTGGGTCAACCTCCCCACACCTACCACTCCTATTTATCTTAGGGTCCTAGTCAAAACCTGGACTGAGGATGAAGACCACACATGAAAGACTGTGCCTTTTAAACAGGATTGAGCATCAGCTGGCAACCCAGAGAAAAAACACCATTTCCTCAGGTCTAATTCTTAGCTGAACAAATGCTTCAGTGTGAAATAAAGAAATTACTTCTTCCACACGTACAATAGGTTCTGAATAACACTAATTAAAAAAGCACAGTAGTGCTTTTAAATTATACTCTTCACACAGATGTTTCAAAATCCACATTCCTTACTTTCCTTTTGACTGTAAAATGACCATCAGCTAGTGACTTTTTAATCTGGGCCTAATACATAATCATCAAACATTGTCCTTAGTTACATCAGTCTTAGATAGTATTTTTTACGTCAAACACATCAAGTAGATAAGTTAAACCTCCTTCTTCTGCTACCAGGAAAAAAAAACAGAAAGGACTTAAAACCATTCATGAGTTCTATGTATGCAATATACATAATAACATACTAATGACTGCTTCAAATTCAGTCTCATTATTGGATGTTTAGGTACAACAGAACTTACAGAGGGGAGACTAGACAGTCTATCCTGGTCCTCCAGGAAAAATTTTCTTTCCATGGATAGGATACGCATCGATACCATGGATATATACATACCTCTTCACCATCTGTTTCTAGGCTCCATTACAGGAAGAAGTTAAGAATGGTTTGATTACACTGTTCTGTAGTTACCTCCAAAAGGCACAGAACACTTTGCAGGACAACCAAAACAAAACAAAAAAGTAGACATTAAAATTTATACTAAGGCTTAGACCAGGCCCTTAACATGTAGGGAGAGATGTATTCCCATGTACAAACAGAAAGCCCAGCCTGGGGCAAAACCAGCTGAAGAAAGAAGACTGAAGAATAAAGCTACATACCTACATGATACAGTCCATCCAGGATGCAGGATTGACAGAGCTAGAAATAGATCAGTTTCAGAAAGGACTACATTCCCAAACTGGTGCTTAAATGGAGCTCTCGGGCCATTTGCAGGAGGTGGATCTCTCAGGTGAGACAGGTCAGGGTCATTAAAGCCTATTAGTGCTCTCAGGGCCCTAGCATTGTCAGATATTATTGCAGCCCTCTTATTGCAGTAAGCTGGCAAGGCTTTGAAAAAAAAAGTTCAGTTCTGCCTGTTTCTTCTTATGTTTTTGTACTGTCCATCTTCTCTGTGCTGAGGACACTAGGTCTACAACTCTTCTTAGAGAAATTAAAAGAAAAACACAGACTTATTCTTTTAAGAAAGAAAGAAAGGCTCAAGTGCAAATAGTCCAGAAGGTCATCTCCCTAATGCCTAATTTATTTGAACAGCTGTGTATCAAAGCTAGCAGAATTAAGTGTCTCCTTTTGTTAGCTGTGAGCCATTTTAAAGAAAAGTCTGAAAATGTCATAACATTTCATACTTAATCTATGTAAACGCAGACTCAACGGGATGTATGGGGAAAATATCTCTTTTGTAATGTTTTTAATCTCTCTCAATTTACAATGAACAATTGCACTCACAGTGGCTTTTTCTATACTTGGATTTTTTGGACAATTAATTCCCAGTGGTTACAGTTTAACTAGTGATAACATCAGTAGAAATGGCATTGTTGCCAACGTTTCAGGAGCTTACAGTCTCATTTCATGTCTGTGTGCATATGAGTGTTCTCAGGTTACAGCTTAACTGTAGTTATGGCCTATAGAGCTGCGCTTTCTTAGATAGATCCTGTCATAGATGAGGCCAGTGATAATTTTTCCTAACACCATCATTGTCACAGGTGTGACTTCATGGGTCTGCCTGGAAGAAGTACAGCATAAAACATGGACAGCTACCCATGATTACATTGCAGAGGTCACAAATATTATCATAGGTGCTAAGATCTAAAAAAACTTGCCAGCTGTTTGATTTTGATGTGGTCTCCACTCCCAATGCTCCATTTACATCCCAAATCAGATGAGAAAGAACTGACCATGTTCACAATCAAAGAAGCAAATACAATGATCATTTATTTTACAGGAGTGAGGGATTTTAATGTAGTGTCGTATTCCCTAGTGAGCTGGTAGACAAATATGCTTAAAAGGAAGGAGCTAGAAGTGCAGGAGCTAGAAGTCATGTTTTGTGAAGAATTTCCAACTTACAACAAACAGCTCAAATGCCAAACCAGGCAGGAAGGAAACTTTTTGCAGAGGTGCCTTAAGGAAGGGAAAATTACTGTAGCTGATTAAATTTTTAAAGTGTTGTAATTTTATGAAGTGAGATAAAACACATGAGAAATAGAAAGTAAAATGAAAGTGTTAACATTAAAAGCAGAAAATCTTTGTCCTGAAAATGGTAACATGAGATGTTTTATCATTGTTGTGATTTTTATTTTTTTTCACAAAATGAGTCTCTGCAAATTATACACATTATAAGAAACTTAGTTTTTACATTTCAACAGAATATGGTTTCCTCAAAATTTCTTTGTCCAGTTCTCTCTCTTAACACTTTCAAGTTTCATTCTGAATAGACAAAAATCATATTTAAGCCTGCTTTTTGTCAGAGCATTTAGAAAAGTTACAAGATGAAAGAGACAACAAGAAAAAAGCTCTTTCTTCATGAAGTATTTCAAATTAGATTTTAGAACCTAATATCTCTGATGGTTTGTGAAATGTGGGGATGTGTTTACAATGAACATGGGCAGGAAATTGCTTGCTTCAGCATGCCTTTACAAATGAAGCAAATCAGATACAAAATTGGTTGCTAGTGACTTTGCAAATTTGAAATAACCCATTCTTCTTTGAAGCTAAGTCAAATGAAATTTAACTGCCTTATAAAATATTTTTTTCTATTTAAAACTGTCATTTGTATGATCTGACTTTTTTCATCACTTGACAGTTACACTAAAACAAAAAGAAATTTAAACTTGAAACAAATACGCCGCCACAGTTGTAATTTGAACTTCAACCAGTAATAAAATCAAATGTCAGCAATGACATTTGTTCAACCTAAAACAATATCAAGATGAAAAGAGGCATTTTCTTCTGTTCATTCTGTTCATTTGAACTTATAAACATGATTATTCCAAATTATTGATTTATCCAAATTGAACATGGTATCTTAACTTAATTGAAACCATCCATGAACCACCAAACTCTTTGGTAAAATTATGTGAGGCAAAAAAGTGGCTTAAAACATTTTATTCTTGTTTTACTGAAATGAGAGTGAAGCTGTGTAAAAGCTTTCTGAACAAAACCAATATAGTTTAGCTTAGTAAGTGAAAACAAAACAGTCACGTCTTGATGCATTTTGCTGTAAATACTTTTATCTACTATTGCAGCTAATGTTTACATCTCCAGTAGTACCAATACTTATACCCAGGATCTAACTGAAAGCCCACTGAAGTCACTAAAATTATTTTCATTGACCTCAAAGGTCAATGTAGGCTTATGACCTATGTGTTGATGTGCAACTATGTTTGTTTTTACATGCAAAATACTGTCTGTACATTATCAGCTAAAACAATATGCAACAAAATGTATATAAGCATCTTTATTTTTAAATACAAAGTATATTACCTACATACAGACCCATATATTTCATTGGCTATTAATATTCTGTCCATTTGTATATAGAAGAGACATTCTAAAATTAACAAAAAAAATATAGAGCCTTGCATAATTTTGCAGAGTTTTCTATCTATGGCATTCTAATTTACCATACTGGAACCATAAATGGGTAATTTGGTGCTTTGCTGTTAAAATTTACCTTAACCTGACATAGCAATAACATAGCAAATAAAAAAGTTCACTGTAATAAAAATCATCTCATCGTATTTCTTGCTGTTGTATTATATTTAATATGAGCTTGCGAGTGACAAGAATAAATAAAAGATTGGAAGATCCTAAGTGTTTCTGCAGGTTATTACACAAAATTTCAGATTGCGTGACCTAGTCCAGTAATGTCAAGCAGACAGCAGATCATCAATTTTACTGAACAGTCACATTTCCCTTAATAGAAGGAAAATTAATGCAAGTTGCATGTCACATTACTGAACTGTAGTCCAACAATGCATACAATTTAACTATGCAAAATCAAAAACTTCAGGAAGAGGACATTCAGACTTTGACTCTGGGATATAGGTCAGGATTTCATACACACCTGGGAGTCCAAAGACAATCCATGAAGCAAAGCAGCTTTCTTACACAAAGCCCTAGGTAAGCAAAACAGCTTTAAAAGAGTATTTCTCAACCCTTGTTTTCTTCTTAAATGCAAAGTGGACTGGTAATGATCACATGAGCTCCCATATCACCCAGTCCTAAGTGAGATTTAGGCTAACAGTTTTTTAGCTTGGAGGATGAAGGGCTGCTGAACTGAGGCCTCTGCAACAGCAAAACATGGGGTTGTGACATATAATACAGTAGCAGCAACTTAATGAAGCATTTCTTTCTGTACATTAGTTAAAAATTAATTTTAAACCCAGGAGCCTTATTTCAGTAAAATCAATGTTTAAACACCCACTGAATTGTACAAAAGAGAGATAAACTTCTAAATTATTGACCACTGCTGCTTATGTCATATGTTTGCGGTTCAGGGGTCTGGTTTCTTAAGGAATTGTAGAAAGATTTAAAGTCTTTCCTTATCTCAAACACTGAGCAAACTCAAACACACTCAGACATAATCTATACTGCAGAAGGACCAGTCTGATGAACCACAGTTATGCATCACTCCCATGATGCTCTGGATTTTTCTAACAAAGTGAATTACACTAAATCACACATGCTTCACCTTTGCTCTTCCAGCTGTTCAGAGCAAGCAGATCCAGTTCTGACTTTGCCAGATCATCATTTCCTCTTCATACCAGTTACAGAAGGATATCTATTCCTAAACAAACAGTGGCAGCTCTGACCTCTTCTTAGTCATCTTTCAGTCTGCCGGTCCTTCAGGATCTCTTTTGTTTTAATATTGTCATCATAGACATGACTGCTCAAGGCTAGGAAAGATGCAAGTTTTGTAGGAAGAGGAAACATTTGTCATTAAAAGGAGTGATATAACTGAAAGAAATAATCTGTTTTTCTGGCACAGAAAATAAAATACTTCTTTTTCAGGCCCAAAGAAAGGTTTGCTTGTAAAAAAAGGTTTGTCTGTAAAAGCTTGTCTGCTTTTTACAATTTTTTACTTTGTTTAGTTTCAGATAGTTTAACCAAAAAAAAAAAAATCCTATGCAACATCAGAATTCTCTGAATTAAAATGGTAATCATAGTATAAATCTGATAAATGCTAAGACTTTCCAGATGTAATGATGTGAAAGCTAATTCGTATACTTAGTACACCATATTTAGTGGTGATAAAATCAGTTTTGTTACTCAAATTTTGAAGGTTTGTTCTTTTTAGTTTGTCTTCTTATTCATTTTGGTTTTGACACATTTTGTTAGGATTAGGTGTGACCTATTTGTGTAAATCAGGGTAGTTCTTTACCAACCCCCAGAAACGGCAGATTTATGTTTATGAAGAATTTGGAGGAGATTGTATAATTAGCTGCAAAGCAAGAGAAGAAGAAATCATGTCATTGCAGAGCGGAGAATAATAAAAAGTCACTTTCTTTGTTCTTTTAAAATATAGATCGTATAAATTGCTTTTTTAGAGGACTAGATGGTGAAAATTAGGCAAACAGAATGAGGCAAGCAAGGCAGCAAAATAATTCCAAGGCAAAACATCTCAAAAACAATAAGAAGGGATTCTTTAATGTCTTCATTGGAGATGGTCCAAAAATAATAATAAAATTTTGTTTTAAACATAGTCCGATGTAAAATAAGTTTTACTTTCATATTGTTTGAGTCTTCCTGCTTTACTATTTTACTATCTGTATCTTTAATGTAATTATATGTTTAAGTAACCTTCCCAGAAACATGCTCTTATCAGTAATGACTGTGAGTATATATGAATAGGTGCAGGAAGAAAAGAAGATTTTCTGTCCTGTCGATAGTTCACTTTTTCATTAAATCATGAAAATCTGGCAAACATTTTTCTGACCATCAAAATATATAGTTTTGCTACATTTTGGATGTTCTGTTGAGATATTTTGATCTCCAGGAAAAAAAAAAAAAAGTGTAGCTTAGCTTGGTAGAACAAAATATCCATATAGAACAAAATATCATGTGTCTTGTCTTCCATGCTGACCAGGAAGATGCCAGCAGAATAGAGTCAACTACAGAAGAGTATATAAACAGGGCAAATTTTATTAAAGACGTGCTTTCCTAGTATGCTCTATGAGCTTCCTCTGATCAGAAGTTCAAGGTGTTCCTGAGTGACAGGTTGTACCTTATGGTTATTAGCCTTTGATAGCTTACTCTTTTCTGAGTCTGCTTAATAAGTTTTGAAATTTAAGTAAATTCTTGGCATTGACAACACTGTAGCAACAAGTTGTGCTGATTAATACTTTGTTGTGTTGAAAAAAAAAAACAACATTTAGTTTGGTTTGAATCTATTGTATCAAAATTTAATTTGATTACCATTGCTTCATATATTCAGGGAAGCAGTGAATAGTCCTTGCATATAATCATGCTTTCTCCAGGCAAATAATGCTTCTTTAGATCTTTCTATTTTTCCTCACATTTGCATCTTTTCTGTCTTGTCTTAATCTACATATGTGTTCTTAATATAGAAGTAATTTGTTTCTTTAAGCAGCCTTCTCTCCTTTTGCTGGGCCTTGTCTTGTTTTATTGCATCTCATTTTAGGATAAGAAGATCAGAAATGCGTGCAATGTTGGAGCATTCCAACAATATATGTGGTAACAATGACTTTTTCATACTCAGTCCGTTTTCAAATACTTCCTAGGCCTGGATTTAAAAAAAAAAAAAAAAAAGTTGTTTTTCAATATCATAAATTGCTAGAAAGAAATATTTCAACATTTTCAAGTGGCATCTTTTGCTTTCTGGAGAGGAGTGAAGAAGGGTTAAAGTTTGACATTCCAATTTAAACCTATAAGATCTTAAGCTAAAAAAAGTGATTTTGTCAAATTGGAATATCACTCTACACAAGGTGACTTAAGTGAATAACAACAACAACAACAAAGATGTAAGTAATATTTTTAATTTCTTTAAAATGGCCCCCCAAAAAAACCCACCATGTAAAATCCACCTCCTTCAAACAGGCATTTTCAGATTTTTTCCTACCATCTTCATAATTGTGTGTATTTTCAGCATCTGTGCTGTCTTTGCTGTCCTAACCCAACACAGGAAAGCCTTCAGTTCTCAAAAGAAGCTACTGTAAACAGCAACAACAACAAAAAAAGCCCGCTCCTGTCATGTTCTGAATGCCTCCTGCGCTTTTCAATCTCCTGTTTTGGAGATTGGAGCTGGGCAAATTATTAGCTCATGCAGGCATTCCTGTACCTTTGCTGGGAAGGAACTATCTACTTCGCTATCTTGCTTTCTCAAGAGCTTGTTTGGCTCCTGGTCCGCCCTTCCCCGCTGTGGAATTTGCTGCACAGGCCTGCTCACCAGGGAGCAGTGCTGAGATTGCCAAGGCTGTGCATATCACCCACCCTGCCTGGCCGTTTGCCTTTGGTGTGTGTTCATCACTCCATAGCTGAAATTAAGAAGGAAGGATTGACCTTCTTGACTAATAGCAACCATGATTCCTATTTTGCAAATAACTGATGCTTTTAATGGAAATTTCTCTTTCAAAGTCTTGTTCTGAACACTATGACTTTGTGAAAGCTAGTTTCATGAAAGATGTTTGAATATAACTATAAATGGCCTTTCCAATTTTATTTGAACCATACAAGTAGATGCAAGGAATGAAAAAATATCTTCGATTAAAAAGAAAGGGAAATTGGTTAGGTGACACTTAGGAGTTTTATCAGGCCTTCACTGATCTGTAGAAAGTTAAATATTTGTTTTGCAAAGCAAATTCCACAGCACATTCATCACCGCTGTACAGCTCTGTGAGATAGGACTTGGCTGTGGGAGCACAACACAGAAGTCAGGGCTCTTGCACTCCATTGCAAATACAGACGCCAATTCTCCCTCGTACTCCAGAAACCTTTGAGTCCTTTACCCACCAAATTTAAATAGGCTACTATTATTTTTATGTGTATCAAAACAAGCTTGTGAAAATCATGTTTTACCTGGCTATTATGAGGGTGTGCAATGGGAATAGAGATGTGCTATCTTTTTCTCTCAACCTCAGGATGTTTAGTCACACTGGTATGTAGGGCTGACAAACATGGTAAGTGCTCACTGTACTCAATCCTGTTCATCTGCCAATGATTATTACCTTTGCAACAGGGAAAATGGAGCACGTTGTAATGCAAGATGAAAAGGGAAGTGCATTTTTGTTTTTTACATATTAGAATACGCTGAAACCACCCGCCGCTCAGGTGCTGACTTCCAAACAGATGGCTGCTCCCCTGTGCCTGCCACCAAATTATAGCCAGAATCCAACAAATGGGCCAGATATATCTGCTTTACCATCACCTCCTTGAAGGAGGTCTCTTTGCACCTGTAACTGCAGTTGCTGGTGACAAGCAAGGTACAAGAATCAGGTAAGCTTGTGAATACATGTGCACATACAGGCCTGGCTGATAAAGGCAAGACATACATGTCCGAGTCCTGGGGAAACTGAAGGAATTATTTCCTTTGTGCAGTCAGGATTACCCTGTTGTTTTGCCATCATGATCACCTTTTTTGAGAGGAGGATTTCTAAATCAGACTAAATTAAGGCCTTAATGGCACACGCTGGCGCTTAGTTTGTATTTACACCGAAGCCTCAGCACAATGTTCCAGCAGCATAGAAGACTGTAAAGCTCAACTAAATTATGTTTACAGCTATGGTAAGGACTCTTTACAGCGTGCAAGTGGCAGAAATGTGAAGCAGGCCTGTCTGCAAAGTACTTTGAATGCAACCTTGTTTTATAAGTTGGAAACCCTTCTAATCTTTCAACTCGCTGTCTAGTGAAGGTTTCTTCAGCCTTTCCTCTATTTGTTGTGAGGAAACGTATGGCTGCACTCACTTTACACTATTGGCTAACAGGAGTATATGCTGCTGCCATCCAGGCCACTATCCCTACTGCCCATGTGAGCATGCCAAGGACGCTTACTCCTGCTGGATGCTTCATCGCTCCAAAGGCTGTCAAACCTGTTGTCACTCACATATTTTCAATTGTGTCAGTTCCAGTAGGAGGAAAAGCCAAAAGGTACAAGACATTGGAATAAAATAGGGAAAAACAAAAACAAACAAAAAACATATAAGGGATATGTAAGGAATTTCTTATGGTAACATGCAATTAATTACATAACAATGATCTGTAAAGAGTGTTAAAATTCGCTAGTAGATGGATTTGAAATGTTGCTGTGATGGTAATGAACAGTTCTGCTTCAAGCATATCTTTAACTTCCTTGGGCCATATCTAAAATTCCTTATTCAGTCATTAGTGAAGGTCTTGAAACTGACACTTTTTTTTCTTTACTCCAGATAAAGAATTGTAAATTTGGCCTTTTGTGTCTGTATGATTCATTCCTGCAGTGTCAAGCTGAAGTCTTTAATGTTTGGGTTTGATAACCTATTGTATACAAGCAATTTATCAGAAGTGTTATTAAGTTAAAGGCTAGCTGATTAGAAAAGATTTTTCTCCATGATTTACCAAAAGTGACACAGTAACCAAACACACATACCGTGCTGTCTGTGATTCATCTATATGACGTTTTTATCTCAAGAAACGGAACAAAAAAGTGATAAGTAGGCCAGATACAGTGAGTTTTACTTTCCCATCGAAAGTTAAACCAGTGTTGCATATGGAACACAGGGCTGCTCATGCAAATCTCCAGCATGACAGACTTGAATCTCTTCTCACTGAAATCACTACAAATTAGAAGGTAGCCTAGTGAAGCCAGTACACCAGTATCAAAGAACACAGAAGAAAGCCACTCCCAGAGTCCTAGTTATGTAAAAAGGAAGGCGATGGTATTTAGAAACCTCACCCTTAAAGGAAATCTGATATGCATAATTTCATTTTCTTAAGAGAAAAGAACCTTGATAACTCTGTCAAGGAAGGCTGTAAATCTCAGTGTTGGAAACAGGAAGCAAGGGTGACTGAAACACCACGGTACAATGCTTCATGCTTTCTGTTTAACTGGACATATTTTACATTGCTTACACAATGATATGCAGCACCTGGAAGATTACATGGCTGCAAATTGTTAGAAAGGCTATGCAATAAACTATAGAGGGAGCCAAGGAGCCTTAATTTACTGAGTCACTAAGGTCCTAAGACTGTACGTATAGCTTTGATATTCATGCTAAAAATCAGTCATGAATTCTCATTAATAACCAATGGAACCAAATGCACCAAAGCATTAGATTTCCTTTGTCAACGACATAGCTATTTTTGCAGTAATTCTGCTCCCCCAACCTTTAAAAGGTCCTGATATGTTTTCTTTACAGAGCCTTGAAAGGAGAAAGGAGCAAAGTTGAGTTAGATGAGTGAACAAACATTTCCTCAAAGTTATATTAAGATTTTATGTTTTGAGATAAAATCCCTCCAAAAGATACGACAGGCATGATCTTGCCGTTGTTGTTATCATAGTCTATAATCCACTGGAATAGAATTACACTATAAAATGCCTGGAACCTTATCCTGCTGTCCTGCCAGTTTTGTACTACAATTTCTTGAAGGTATAATCTTTATTTCTGACTATATTTTGTTACGAATTTGGCTATTAGTGGTGAAACCTAGTAGTATTTGTCTACTAATTCATTAGTGAGTTAACCCAAGTGAGAGAGCCTTAAGGTAAAAGTAGAGAAAACTCATTTTAGATAACTGCCCAATGAAAAAACTGTCCTGAGTATAAATTGACCTGAACTGCAAGTGGGTCAGAATTTCTTGTATTATAGGAGAGAAAATCTGTAGCACGAGATCACACAATCTTCTCCCTGAGGAACAGGGATTTTCTTTGGAAATCCATCTCACTGTAGGGATGGAACAACAGTGAAGTAGCATAATAACTTTCACAAGTCATCCTTTTAAATAACTGCAAAATCTTTTTCTACTGCATTTTTCTAAGCCACAATTCACCACATTTTTGCAGTCAAAATTATGAAATTACAGTGTTAGAGTGACTAAATATCTGAGCTTATGTTGAATGTATATTAGCACAGTTCTTCACGGTAATTCCTAGAAGACCCTTTCTGATAGATAAGAGTAACCAGAGCTATTTAAGAGACAGGGAAACTAAAGAAAAGAGGGGAAACTATTTATATAAATGTGTTGTATATAAGTATCTCTCTCTCTCCTGAGGTCTCTGATAAGCTGATATTTGCCAATTATCTCTCTTTATCTATGTCTTTGTGCCAAAAGGAGCAACATTAGTGTTTTACAGCAATATCCTCAAAGATACTTAAGCATTTTTCTTGTCTTCCGCCCTTTAGGTTATAGCCAGGGATATGCAGATAAGTAGAGAGACTGATTCCTAAGTTTTGTTTAAAGGAATTATTCAGATCCTATCTGCTTACTCACAGGCACAAAACAGAAGGTTTCAGACATTGCAGAGATGACTCTCTGGATATTGCTTATTGCTTAGGAGTGCAGCAGCAGCAAGAAGAGCATTATCTCTACAGGATGAGAAGTTCAGAGCAAAGTTCAAGATACAGCTTTTGCTACAATGAAATTCTTAGCCGCTTTCATTCTTTCAGTACTTACTGTTACGAGAACTTAATATGGTAGCAGGGCCATTGGTTGTGAAGAGAAGTGACTGGAATCACTATTTCCATCTATCTGTAACTTATGAATCTTATAACTGCTCCCCCTTTTAACTGACCCTAAGCACAGGAACTGATATTGTTCTGATCATAATTACTGCATGTAGTATCGTGCTACAAGAATTGCTCAAAGACACACTGACAAAAGACAAATTTGGATTCACAGCCACAGTTTATTTAACCAGATCATAAACATAATGTACTCAGAAGGCAGAAATAACAACATAAAAAATGCACTTGACACAGAGATGAACCTTTTAGATTTTTATATATGTGTCAAGTCTTCAATATTCACTTACAGATTTTTTGTAGACCAATTATAGTGAATACATTTATAAATGTATTTCTAACTTCTTCCTGGAATTTATGCATTTTTTTTTCTGAAATTTTCCCAGATTCAAACACTAGTGAAAGGACTAGTGCTGTTCAGTGTTTAAAATTCAACTGGAAGAATCATTGCTGCAACAGTGGGGTACCTCTTTAGCCTTCATCCTTCCCTCTCTGAGTTACTTCTTATTAGCACCATCGCAAACAGAGAAGATCTTTAGTGCAGCTGTTCCTGCCACAGCACATGGCTTGTGCTAGCTGCCTTGTGCTTCTGTCCTTGATAGGAGAGTTTTAAACTAATCCTTTCATCTTTTTGAGACAGCCCGTAAATTACCGAGAGGCAGTAATCAGAGTTCAAATCCAAGTCAATCCAAGCTCTGAACTAATTGATATCCGAGGTAAACAAAAATAAAAACAAACAACAACAATGAAAGATGTCACCACTGTTGTTCACTTCAGCCCATTTAAGTCTATCTAAACAGTCCAGGAGGGGAAAAAAGAAGCCATTTGTCACCTCTTAAGCAGGATGTCCAGGATACACTCTGAAAGTGTGACAGAGCCTGCCCTTTGAAGCACAACAATAGGAAGGCTGTGCTCTGTGATTTCTGAAGCTCTGAACTGTGACTTGAGATCTAATTCACTTGTCTAGCTCACCAATAGTCTCTAAAGAGAATCGCAAGGATAAGGAGATGAGTTTTAATGGTGAAATATAAAGCAGTTTGTGTTTTGCAAATTAATATCACTTACTGACTCACTCAGTTATTGGCTTAGCTTAAAGAAGTTATTCTTGAAACTACTTTTTTTTTTTTTTCTCCAGTAAAAACAGTTCCAAACTTCAGTCCTAAGCCCAGCAACCTGGACCTAAGAAGATCAAAATATTTTAGAATCATGCAGTAATTTAGGATAGAAGGGCCATCCAGAGGCCATTAGTCTGACTCCCACTCAATGCAGGACCAACATCTAAGTTAGACTCAGTTCAGAAATTAGACTGAATCCTACCCTGTTTCATCCAGTACAGACTCTAGCTAAAGGGCACATACTCCTCACTGAGGAAAGGTCCAACCACCAGCATTCTCTGCTTGCTGTGAAACCAATGCTCTGGTAGGGAATCGAGGGATTTGTTAGTGACTACATTTGTGCCTGGATCTTTTGCCAAAAGTGCTTTGATGGAGCTTGATTGTTTCTTTTCATTCTGTTCAATAAAACAATGCAAATGGAGCACTCTAAATAATGAAAAATTGCTCTTGTGCATGCCGAAGTGAAAAATACTCCACTGAGATTATAATGGGCTTTCTAAATAGAATGCGTCTTTCCTACACACTGTCTGATAGTGTGCGTCACCACCATATCTTTCAAGCAGATATTACAGGTGAAAGGAAAAACAAATGGGAGGGCGCTCTGGGAATGTGTCCAGGAACTATGCTCTTCTTAATAGCACCTAGCCTTCTTTTGTTGCTTGACATATCAGAGATAAGAAAAAAGGAATTTTGAACAAGATCAGGCGTGGCCTGAGTTCAAGCCCAAAGCATAGCCATCAACATCTTAGAAAGGAAAGAAGATGGGGAGGAGGAAACTGAGGATATGACAGATTAACTATTTCACTTCCATTGAAACACAGACCCTTCCTGCCTTCTATTAAAAATCTCAACGAGCATTTCTACATCAAGAAATGTTCATAAGCATTCGCTATGTGTGAGAGCGTTGATCACTCCCCAATGGGTTTAGATCAGACCTTACAAAGACTTCTCGTCTTGGCTTGTAAATCTGATCTAGACATTCCCTACTTCAACATACACCTCTTTTTATAATGCCAACAGCTACCTTTACAGGTGAAGCTAAAATACAGGTGGTGAGATGTTGCATTAACACTACTCCTGAGGATTGATTTTTCTCATTCTGTAATATCAAATGGGAATTTGTTTGAAGAACACAGTTGCAAGAAAATGGCTCAACAGAGCTACCTGTCTGTGATCAGGGAATGTGCTGTTTTTAATGCAGGTAGCATCATAAAATCAGGAATAGCTGTATTTACTATAAAGATCAAGAGGACATAAACTATTCATGAATCAATCAGTTGTTCACTGATTCACTCATATGCCATTTGCATCTGATTTTGCTCTGCATTAGATAACTTTATCCACTATTTTTTATTTTTCTTGGTTGAAAAAAAAATGCTCATTCAAATGTCATATGCTTCCAATGCCAAATATAGATATGAATCACTTTCGATTTTAGACATATGTATGGTGTTAAAATTCACAGAGATTTATGTTAGGGAAAGATCCTGTTCTCATTTCACACTTCTGACAATCTGGAGCCTCTATTTCTACTTCAGTGAAAATACAATCGTTCAGTCATGACAGAATATGGATCCTTGACTTCAGTGTGGCTATGTGATATTAAAGGTGTATTTTTTCTTCACCCCCAAAATAGCAATCCTATAAACAAAAAAACATTGCACAACAAGAGTAGAAGAGCACAGATAGTAATTGGGATTATGTCAATATATAAACCTCATGGATCAAATTTTATAAAAGATTCCAACTCCTAAATATGCAATACTAACTTAGAAATGTGAGGTTCCTTTGAAAATGCTGCTAGCTACCTATCTGCTTTTTAAGACAATATACCTTTGAAAAAGTATCCCTGATCATACATAATAAGCAACTACACAATAAACAGCTTGGTTTGAACAAACAGATGAATTTGGATAATTTGCACATTTTACACGTATACAAACTGCTTACATACACTGTATAGGAACTGCTCAGATATAAGGGTAATGCTTAAAGAAAATGCCTCATTTACTCATGCAAAGCCTATTAAGGCTTCTACAAAGCAGAAAATGAATTAGTGTACTCAAAATATTGTTGTCCTTAAATACCATAGCATTGTTAACTGCTTAAAGGAAATTATGCAGGTTTACTTTTCGTTCCGTGCCTGACACGAATGGCAGTGAATTTGGTGAAAAAAATGTTAAATATGTGAGGAGATGAAGGTGCAGGCAAATAGCTGCTAATTTTATTTGATGAATTCTGCTGTCAGATTAAACTGTCCAAAGTCTGCAAAATAGAAATGAAAACAAAACAAAAAAAACAACCAAACAACAACAAAAAAATTAATCTCAAAATGTCCCAAGTAAACTGATTAAATGCAACAGGAGAAAGACCAAAAATTACTGAATCTAGGTAGTAAATTATTTATGAAGTACTTTTGGGGCTTCATCTCAAAAGAATTCACAGTCCAAATGCGCTTCCTAAACTCCTTAGTGTGTGCCAAGGTAGACTTATGTCTGAAGTGACTGTATTAAAAAAAAAAAAAAATCTATATCCTGATTTACTTTCTGCTTATTTGTCATGTTAATTGTGAATCTTAATAAATTGGTGCCCCTCAACAGCTTATAAAAAGGAAAAATGCAGAAAGACAAGGGAATATGAAAGTGTGTACACTCATCTGAACCATGGCAAGAGAAGTATTGTGCCACTGTTGACACCCAAACTTTACAGATGACACCAAAATAGTGCAGTAACTAGAGTTATATAAATATCATAGATGGCTGTATTCCC
The DNA here is from genome assembly GCF_964034855.1 of Anser brachyrhynchus. Taxonomy (NCBI): domain Eukaryota; kingdom Metazoa; phylum Chordata; class Aves; order Anseriformes; family Anatidae; genus Anser; species Anser brachyrhynchus. Next base: position 46,591,144 of record NC_137699.1, read on the forward strand.
CTTAGTTAATTCCAGTACATTTGCGCATGAGACCAAGACCATAATCAGGCTTTTCAAATGCCAAAGTGATGCTGGTAAATCAACACTTCCATGCATGTGATGACTACACTCTGATGAACTCCTTATTGTAGCCAGGGCGATACAGCAGTAGCCTTGCTGATTTCTAAGCTGCATTTATACATCCACACTCTTTCTAATGTCTTGCTGGTTCATAGAGAATTGTTTTACTGACATTTGCTACTAACTTTTGGTTTTGCTGAGTCAGTTTTCCTTAAAATAAAGATTTGCTCACGTGAACATCAGCAGTTTCTCCAAGTGACCTAATATTCGTTATCCTCTTTGGGGATGTTCAAGGTAAGCTGGCAAGCATATTTCCTCTTTCTTCTAAATTTAGTTCCTTTTACTTTCTTTCTTCTTTTTTTTTTTTTTTTTTAAAGAGCAACATGAAAGATCCCTATTGTCAATTAAGCTACAAGATTTCCCAAACTTTCCTTTTTATTTCTTGTCTTAGAATCAGTGCTGTATTTTGCCTGGACTTTATTTGTTATTTTAAAACACTTCTTTCAAATTGTAATATTTATTATTTTGAAATATTTATTGTTTAGAAACAGGCAGGATTAAATATTTATTTGTGAGGTACAGCATAGCAGTGACAATACAATGAAAATCAATTGTAACTGTATGACCAATTTGTTAAAATTCTTTGATGGCATCATGTCATTGTTACTGAAGGAAGGACTTTATAAATGAAATGTGTGATTCTAACATACATAATATTTAAATCAATTATTTCTGGGAAAAAATGTTTGCCTAAATTCAACGGTGATTCTAAAATTTCAGCATGAAAAAGAAATGAAAAAAGGGTGTGTGTATATATATATATTTTTTTTTTCTAGCAGGAACTAATTAGCAACTTCAGGAACTCTAATCAAGACAAAGCTAGTTTTAGAGAAGATGGGTTAATATGGGGGAATACAATCATTCTAAGTCTAGTTTGTAAAAAAAGCAACTTTTCTCGTCTTGACTACAGTTTCATACAGCCTTATCTGGACTTAGTCCTAGACAGAAAAAGCTTTTGGCTACACTGGATAAACTTCTTAGTATAAATCAAGATTTGAATGAAAACTGAAATACCAATTTAATCTCAGAGTAGGTTTTCTTATTGTGTTTTAGCTACCTGTTTACAGTTTAATGTGGAAAATTAAAAAAAAAAAAAGAAAAAAAAAGAAAGAAAAAGGAAGGAAGGAAGGAAGGGAGGGAGGGAGGGAGGGAGGGAGAGAAAAAAGGGAAAAGGAAAAAGGAAAAAGTGAAAAGGGAAAGGGAAGGGAAAGGAAAAGGAAAACTAGTTCATAGGGAAAAGGGAAGGGAAAGGGAAAATGAGTTCATATGAAAGCTTAACTCTTTCTGTATATATAATTGCAATTGTACTTGTATACCACAGTAATATACTTAGTAAAAATTAGACATATAGGTCACATCTGAGTATCTGTATCATCCTGTATACTAAAATAGATAATTACATCACTATAATTAAATGGTAAGGTCTTTCAAAAAAGGTAGAGGAAAAAAAAAAAAAAGCCAATGTTAGTCCTTTGAGCTAAACGAACTATCTAATGCATTTTTTGGCCAGAACAAGTGTGTCTGATTTTGCCAGCATAGCAAAAGCTGGATAGATTGTTCTGTTTTGTTTTTCACACTTTATCTGACATATGCTGCAAAACTTTCCAGAGGAGTCCAGGCCAAAGACTTCACAGTCTTAACTAGAATATTTTACATCTCCTCTACTCCTCTTCCTTCTCTTTTCTGTCTACATATATTCATTATGCTTCAGATTTATTTTAAACTTGAATATTTTGTGTGTAATCATGATCTTAGAGTAAGTATTATGATCAAGAATTAATTTTTCTTAAAAAGAATTACATTGGTGTATTATCAATGGAGTTTTTCAAGGAGGTAGAATTTAAGATTAATAAACTTATGGCTCTTTATCCTGGAGGAATTGCCTTGATACGGGTAGTACTCTAACAGATGTGTTTCAAGTGGTACAATTCTGGGACTTGACAAAGCTTTACATAGCTCACTTGGCAAAAGAGCAACTTAACCACAGGGTAAGTTAGAGTGTGAAATTACAGCAATGTGGTAGCTGCCAGCTGCATGTTCTTATCCCAGAGAAAACATGATGGAGCTTACCTCTTACCTGCCAGCTTGTCAAACAAGTCACCAGACCACAATGTACAGTGTGTATTCGATGCAAAAAAATATTCCCAATAGAAGTCAGACCACGCATCTCACATGAGAAATTTTTCAGTCATTACAGGTAACTGCAAAACTGCTGTTTTTGCAGCTAACTACAAACGGGAATGTGAAGCAGAGCCTTTACTTATTTATAAACCTCATACTCCTCAGCACACAACTTCTATCACACTTCCTACATATCATCAGTGACTTTGGCACAGAAATTCTCACTGAATGCACAGTAGCTAAGTAGGCAAATGCAAACCTGTTTACTCAGAGGGACAGAGGTGTAACAAGAAAACCAGTTGAATATTAGAAAGTGCTCATAAAAAGTCTATTCCTTCCTATAAGTAATATCTTCTCACTCTTCCAGCTCCTCCACATGTAATTCACATCCATTTACACTCCATTTCACTGACTTAGACTCTAGTAAGTGAGTGTAAGTAGGTCTTAGGGTGTCCAACTGAGCATAAAAGACTCTAAATTACACAGTTTACGCATCACCTCTGAACTTAGCTCATAGGTTTTAAACAAAAGCAGAGTAATAAATCGACAGTTTGGAGAGGAGAGGATGTGAAATGTATGTCCATTTTTGTTTCTCGGGGTTATTACCGTGTTTCATCAAAACTAATATAAAGCTCATGCCTTTTTACTTGAAAGATTATTAAACTCGAGATATGAACAAAATTATTTAAACATGTAAAAAAAAGAAAAAAATGCAAAGATACTAAATTATTATTTTTTTTGTTTTCTATCTCAGTTTTGATCTATCACTGAAAAGAACAGAGTTTCAGAGAAATGTGTTTTATTTTCTGGTTTGGGTGATGTGCTGAAATCTCTATTGTTAAATGTCATTCTGATTCACTGTCAATTTTACAACGGAATATGCATTTAATACATTGTTGATGAGGTTTGTGGCAAAGCTACCAGGCTATGAATAGCTTTTCAGAGTGAGTAAGCTACTATTTAGAAACAGTGGAATCTATTTATTACCAGATGACTTACTCCTGAGGTCAATTATTGCTACAAACATATAATTAAATGGTGATGTAAATTTGATGAGCCTACTCAGTAAAAGTGAGGCCTGTTTTGCACTTTGAAAAGGTGAATGACAGAACTGTCCCTCCATCATTCCAGTTAAAATTAATTGGTCTCTTGGAAGTCTAGTTATAGAAAATATGCAAGCTCCCTGGTTCATCTTCCTCAGAATATTACCTCCATCAACTTAACGGAGATACAAAAGCACAAAGAAATAGATTTCTCAAAGCAGAATAAAGGAACAATATGATTCAATTCAATAATGGGAAAAAAAAATCCTGAGGGTTATATTTTGCTTAGGAGTTTTAATTTTTAATTTTTATTTTTTCCTAAGCTTGGGGGAGGGATTTTTTAAGGTATGATGTGGAGCTGGAAGGGAAATAGTATTTAAGCTGAGAAACCTGTTATTATTAGTGCTCTGCCTCCACCGTTTTAAAAACAAATTCTGGTACTTATCGGGAATTGCATTGCTCTGTGTCTTCCTCCTTTATAACAAATTAATTAGATGCCAAGTGCTAAATGCTGAATTCAATGCATTCAAAGGGACACTTATGAAAACAAAAGAGTTTGGCATCTGAATAGTATGTGTTTGCTTCTGGAAACATTTATTTATTTTAAGGATTCAAAATAATGACAATCCTTAGAATGTAGCACTCACATTTTAGAGCTCATATTTTCTCATAGAGATCTTTTATTTCAACTTTAATAGAATTCATTCTTAGAAATAATTATACACCAAGCTCACCATGCCAACACTATACTCTACAGCTATGGAAATCAAAAGACTTGCTTTTATGCATTTGCTGAACTAGAGCTTTTCTTGAAATCCTTTTGTTGAAAACCTGCCCTATATTATGAACCACATATTGGACAGAATCTTTCAGGCCTCATTCATGCAATATTTTCAGTGAAGTAAAGATATTTTCTGGTGTTACAATACAGCCCATCAATTTGCCCTTGGTCCAAATCTATTTAACTGGTCAGAATTAAGAACAAACTGGGGGTTTCAGAAGCAGGAAGACTCAATGAGCTACTTGAATTCTTGAAACACAAATGTTGCATATATAACTGTCCTGTTTAACATCTCTACCAACAACTTGAATGAGGTAATAAAGTGCTCTTCCTTCAACTTTGCAGATGACACCAAGTGTGTGGAGGGAACCAGATGATGTAGTTGACGGCAGAGTTGTCAACCAGAAGGACCCAGAGCTGCAGGAGGAATAGGGTGAAGAGGAACCTTGTCAAATTGAGCAAAGCCAAATGTAAGGTTCTGCAAAAAAAAAATGCAAAGTTCTGCAAAGACAATGTAAAGTTCTACCCATGGAAAGCAGAACGTCTAGCAGTGTTACAGGCTGGGAATGGACTGGTTGCAGGTAGCTCTGTGGAAAAGGTCTTGGGAGTCATCACAGGCAGAAAACTGAGCATAAGTCAGCAATGTGCACTGGCAAGAGCCAATAGCATCCTGCATTGGATAAGCAGGCACAAAACACATCCAGAAGATCAAGGAAAGTGTTTATTCCCTTTTATATGGCACTCACTAGATCACTACAAGACTATTCTGTCCTGTTTTGGCCCACTTCATGTAACAAAGGCATTGATAAACAGGAGCAAGTTCAGCAGAAGCAATCATGACACTGGAGATGGCTGAAACATTTTTCCTGTGAGGAGAAGCTGATGGACCAGGACTTGTTCAACCTGGAAAAGGACATGGCTTTGGGGGACCTAACACCTACATGGAAGGTATTGAGAAGACAGAGCTAATCACTTCACAGTGGTGTGTGGTGAAAAGATGAGAGACAATAGGCATAAACTGAAACAAGAGATGTTTGGATGATATAAGGAAAAACTTTCTCCCTATGAGAACAGCCAAGATGAAACAGGCTGCCCAGAGGCTCCAGAGTCCATCCTTGGATGTATTCAAGGATAAGGCCCTGAGCAATGTCATCTGACAATAAGTAGACCCTGCTTACAGCAATGTGTTGGACTTGAGTAAAGCACTACAGTGGAAAGGAAGCCCCTGGAAGAAAAAAATGTCCTGGGTGTCAGGTTGTCTCATTAAGGATTTTGCTCTGAATTCCCAGATACCCCTCTATTGCTCTAGGTAAAGCGCTATTAAAGTTGTTATGCATTACTCTGAATAAACTCTACTCTTCCTCTTCTAGGTCATGGTAATTTCCCACCAAGTAAAATAAATTATTTTAGTCACAGCACATTTTGGAATGACTATGTCAAAGACATTTGTGCCAGCCAAGCCAAACATAACGGATCATACGCTTCTTAATACCTCTGCCCATCAGAACCATATTTCACAAATCTTTAGATCTCTGGCTCACTGAGTTTCCTTTTAATATACCTCTTTCTCTTTGGGTTTGCTGCATTTTGTTTTTGAAGTGTGAATGATCTTAAAATTTTGTTTATCTTTAATTAAGTAACCGAATTAAATTAAAGCCTTGCTTATGACTTTCCAGCCTATTCCTTTTCCAGCAGAACTAAAAAGGACATTATTTAGGAGGTTAAATAATAATTGCTGAAAATTCCTCTCAAACAGCATGAATCTCTCAGGTAAATATATACAGGGAACTCATTTAAACAGCCTTAGTAGTAATTAGCTCATTTCCCCCATAATACTGTGAAAGTACTATTGGAATGCTTTAAGAAATGCATTTTTGTTTCACTCAATAGGCCAGAAGAGCCATAATTCTTCATTGTGTAAGTACATATCCAGTCACATCATGATATTCCTCTATTTGCATATATTATATACTTTACACTTCTGCATTTTTCTTTTAATTCTATTTACTCTTCAGTTGCAAGTCAAACATACTTATGAAAAATAATGCTGAACCTGAATATTATTACAAACCTCCAGAAATGTATGTAAATTGCAGGTGCACAATTAAACATAATGTCACTGGATCTTCTGAGATCACAGCAGCAACTTTTTGATAACGCATCTTTTTACTCACCAGTTCCAAAAATACACACATGCTGCACTCATCAGCATGTTTTTATGAGATCTAAAAAAAATACACAGTTGCTATCAATGTAAACCTTTTCTTACTTGCTTAATCCAAACAGACATTGATTACACTAGGATAACGTGGGAAGACAAGTTGTATGAATGTTGAATTTGGCTTAAAGATTGTTCCAATATACGCAGACCCCTTGCTATACTGATATATTTATTTGTGTATACATACATATGTACACTATACATAGGTGTGGATGAAGATGCCTGCCTATGCTTGAAAGGAATAATGAAAAATTTTCACAAAATACTACATTACAAAAGGAAATAAAGCAAACACCTTGACTTATATTTAACAGTGAAAAGAGATTAGTTTGTCCTGTTGTTTCATGGTTTGAAAAGTACATTCAATGGGGAGAAGGAAAAGACAGGGTGCTGATCAACAGCACACTGATTCACAATGAATATGAAACAGCTTTCAGACTGTCCACTGGTCCCAAACTTCCCTCTGTACCTACCTCACACTTTTTACTTTTCATGTCTTTGATTTTCTCGGTCTTCCCCTCACACTTCCACTGAAGGTTGCACAAATAGTTTATCTCACAGCCTGTTTTCTGCATCTTTTTCTTTAAGGGGGGTTTATTCTGCTAATAGCTTTTAAATCAGCTGTGGTGCCATCAGCCATACTGTCATTCTTTCACCCCGGAGGGAGGAGCTGATGAGGAGGGAGAAGGCACAGACATATGCAGAAAATACACAAGCTAGATGACCTGTTTAGATGAAGACAGTGAGGCCTACCTCCTTTTAAAAGGTCTTCTCCATACTCTCTAAGCACAAACCCAAAATATGTCCAATACAGTCCAAAAATGTATAACAGATCACGTGTTAATTTTATCCCCAAAATTCCTTTATGTTCCAGTGAATGATCAGTAGGTATTTATTTAAAGTTTCAGTCACAACATAGGCTTACTGTTATCAGGAAGGACTCGGGAAGTGTGACCAAAAATGCTGCAGGGCCCATTTCAGTCAAGAGCTCTTCCCCTGATTTGGTGAATGCAGCCACATTCTGCCTCCAACTCAATCTCTCTTTAGCATACAGCTGTCGCAGGCCCAGGCCTGGTCCTCTCATAAACTTCCCTCACAGGAGCGTGGCAGGAACAGGAGAGGCCAAAACACGTGGAATTTACTGTTACGTGTAGAGGCTGTAGAAATAACCCATCAAGCAAACAGTTGCTCTAAACTGTGCTGTCAGCTAAATAAGCTGGAATGGGTCTTTTGCTTTCACCTCCCATTACTAAGCAGAACTGAGTGTGAAGACTGTGGTAGGCCCTGGTATGCCATGTGCTGCATTTATATACAACAAAGCCCTGGTTGTAACACAGGGAGAGCAACTTCTATGGGAAAATATAGTTTGTGGGAAAAACACACACAAGCATGCAAGTATATGTAATTTCTGAAAAATATGCATGTCTGCTAGGCTTCACCGTTCCTTGTTTTCCACTTCAATCTAGCTTTGCCTATGGGCAAGATGGGGCAAAGTTAAAGGTTGCTGTCATTTGCTATCTGTTCTGCAGGGGTGAAAATGGCTGTAATACAGGGGCAGAGATTAAGTGGAGTATTTTCCCTGATGTTTTTCATTTTCTTTTATAACAGAACAGTCCTTTGTGCTTATTACATTACGCTTAGTGATTGCGGTTTGAGATTACGGGGATAAGATAAGGGGAAGTTAACAAAGGATAGACTAGAAGAAATAAGGAAAATGAGTACAAGAAGGGAGAAGCAGGTAGCATGGCAAGAGTTAAGTCCTTTGAAGAAATAAATAAATCAAACTTAAGAACTAATAGTAAGAAAGAGTTAATCCACAGCATACCACAGCATAGAATAAAATAACACAGCATGAATAAAATAACAACCTCAATTATGCAAGTGGCAGCAATGGAGCAGTCAATCCATTGGAAGAAAGGAGGTGAAAGCTAGCAAAGGTAATTAAATGGCAGTAAAAAGAGTCAGTCAAAAGCCTTGAATGTGCTATTACATTGGCAAGGCTAATTAAATGGCAGGAAGAAGCAGGCTATGAAAAGGCTGGATGAAAAACTGACAGTTTGCTACAGAACAGGAGAGAAGCAAGGACATGTGAAGTCAGAGATACAGTCCTGTCTGTAGCCCAGAGGGACAGAATAAAGGAGCTCCTTCTGACTGCTGAAGTTGGAAATCATCCATTTTGCAGGCTACCTAGGCAATACCACAAACTTGTTCTATCCCCATTGTGTGACCAGCTGTTTCTAGAGAAAGTTCAGAAGTTTCTCCAAAGTCATATCATAGTATATGCAGATGAAGCTCAGGAAGTAGAATACAAGTAGAATTCCTTAATCTTTCAAACATGGATAGCTGCCAATAATCTTGGATAAGTACCTTTTTCTCGATCATTTCTTGAGAATGAATGGCAGTATTGATAACAGGTGATGCACTCCACTGCTTTGGATGGAAAATGAAACAGTGTCAGCTGGGATGTGTGGGTGGGTGATGCTGTAGTTGACAAGGAACTGGTAACCAACAAAAGAGTGTTGAAGAAAAAAAAAGTATTTCATTAGTTAAGTGAGTTAAGGAGATTAATTCATTTCACCAGTGAAAAGAAGGTTAATATGTCATTTGATCATCATTTATAAGTAGGTGAATGAAATATATATATATATATATATATATATGTATTTAATCAGATCATTAGTAGGGTCCAGAGAAGAGAAGAGAAGAGAAACCCATGTGCAGTCATGTTTTCCTTTTGTATAAATCATCATATTTTCACTGACTCTGCTTAAGTTACATCAGTGAAGATCAGTCAATAATCTGAAAAATGAAGCATATACTTTTTTATATTTCTGCATGAACCTTCTGCCTGATAACCTTCATGAATCTGATAACTCATGGGAACGATTTCCTTGTGAAGGAAATTATGTTCATTTGTCCCGTTTTACAGATAAGGAATGCAGTATCTGTACAGCCCACAATTAATGCTTTTGACATTTATTTCCTTCAAAGCAAATCTTTAAAATTCATATTCTTCTTCTAAGTTGAAAATTGCCTTTTGGGACTTAGCTTTGTCAGGTGTTATGTATGTATAAAAAGACAGTCTTGGTGATAACATGAACTATATATATATATATTTAAGATATAATAAATGATGAAACAGGTATCTAGGAGGACAAAGATCTCAAAGAAAAGCATAAGAAGTTACACGGAAAAGAAAAAGTAAGAGAATCACTTAAATTAAAACAAATTAACAAATTAAAACAATATGTTATATAATAAAAAGTATGAAAATCATCATCAACAGTCCTTACCTCCTTGTGGCCACCAATCTAGTCATTATCTGCTGCTGATTTTACATCACAAAAGAAATTGCTTACAGCAAGGAATTTAGAATGCTTTTGAGTTTTATGCTATGTCAGAGACAGTGTCCAGAGCGTAAAAGACTTGGAAAAAATGTGTAGACACTTGTGGGACATGACAGATCCCTAGTCCCAAGATCCCTCCCTTGTTTTGGCATACTGGTCTCATAGATAGACATTACTGTTAAAGGTATAAACACTGTGTTTTAATACACTTGCTAAATGTGGGAAAGATAAAAAAAATAAAAATAAAAATAAAATAATAATAAAGAACACCACTACTGATATATCTGGGTTGTAACTGCTAGAAGGTTACAAACACAGATGATAATTAAAATAAATAAATAAATAAATAAATCAGAAAGCAGTAATCCATAATGGATGGTTGAGGAGGAGTAAATAATAATGAGGAAGAATGCAGACAAGTGCAGAAAGACATACAGAGCATTCAAAATGCTAACAGATGACAGACAGTTCAATGCAGATGAATGAAATATAATTATGACTTTGATGAGCCTTCATGGCACAAAACTTCTCTTTGTTCATGATAAAATATGAGGAATATAGATGAAAACAGATGAAAAAACTGGGAGACGAGTCATCATGCATCATTAATTACTGATAAGAAACAGAAAGAAGAAAGACAAATCAATGCATTTAATGAGTCTTAATCATCCAATTGTGTATGTCTGTGAATTAGTATGCACATGCTTCATAAAGTATCAGCATTTAGAAAAATAGTGAGAAACAAAAGAGTTTCTTCACATACTGTTAAATGCAAGGTGTCTTTCTGAGCACTCAACTAGTAAAAGATCATCAGTTTCCCTGACTTGTGATTCTTCATCCATAACTTTTTAATAAACATATGTAACATGAACAATTGGCCAGGTGTTTTATGGATTTTTTTTCCACATTTCTCTAAAGTGGCAAAAAATGGCATGGCCAGAAGTAGAAAGGTGTTGGCATAGCTGTACCAATTCTTTGATTCAGTGCATCAAAAGTTGTGCAGCTGGTGTGATCTGAATCAGCTGACTTGATAGAGTTTTCACTGCAAAAACAGGAGACTCTTTTACCCACGTGTATCTCAGAGGTATAGATTTGTACAAGTAACCAGATTTGTAACCCAATCCATAGGAAGAAACTTCATGCCCACATTTTTAGGATGACTATAGAGGAGATATTACCAAAGGATCTACTCCCATGTCTCCAAGGACAGATTTCCTAGGAGCTGATAAATTGTTTAATATTATCCCCTGCCAATCTAGAATAAGCCTAGCTAAGTCAAATCAATTCTATGAGAGCCCAAGCTAAGTGACTGTAGACCAGGTCCTGAGGGTATGGGTAATAAAGAGTGCTCAGTACACTTTTTAGTTCAGATATCATATGACATAAACATAGTCCAGTATTTCTGGCCAGCTTAGTGCATGGAAAACAAGCAAACAAACAAATGAAACAAAACAAAAGTGTAAATACAACCTTAGCAGTAAAAAGAAGAGAGGTGAAACTTTAACTACTAGCTCCAATCCTTTCTCACTCACGCGCTTGAAAATCATGAGAATCAAACACTTCATTTCTAGTGCAAATTTGTGATGGCAATCTAAAATATGATGTGGAATCTAAAATAATATCGATTAGGAATTTCTTTTTTTCCAGTAATTATCTTATTTACTTTGTATGGGTTGGTAAAATGGTTAGCTTTGTTAGTGTTTGTTTGAAGATTTGCAGTGGCAGATCAAGCAGGGCTGGTTGAAGTTGCTACCTTCCCCAGCTGTCCACTCTTCTCTTTTCTCATTTCCCTCAATAGGAAGAGCTCTCTCAGACTGGTAGGAACTCCTGATGGTTACCAGTTTACAGCTTAACCCAGAAAATGAAGTTGAAAATTGACTCTGGTCAGTGTTACTATGGCTTTTGCTGTCAACTTGCAGAGGTTCAAGACGATGTCTGAGTAACACCTGCTGGGCTAAAAGTACATGAGCGTGACAGAGTTTTGAGCAGTATTTGGTTAAACCACCTCAATTTAGGTCTTGGAGGCATACATAGGCCCTGTCTAGATTCATCCTCCCCAGGGAGCTCCCACACAGGGAGGAAGCTCCCTCTCCTAGTGGAGTGGCTTCATGTCAGCTCAAGGCTGGCACCCACACCTGACCTGAGCACTGCTAGTGGTGTGCAAGTCTCTAGTCCCGTCTTCTGAATATACCCTGGATATACATGATAGCCTGTCTCCAGTCCTGTCTGCAGTCCTGTGTCCTGAGTGGATCCAGAGCCTGACTGACCACCGTGCTCCATCTGGGACTGGTAATAGACCCTGTCCCGAGCATCCTGCTCTGCCCTCCCTACCTCTCACTGCATGACGAGGTGAGGTGAGGGCACTGCCTCTGCCTGGGGTTGCCAGGCATCTCAATAAGCCAGTAATCATGAGGACACAAAGACAGGTCATAACAATATTGAATAGCCAACAGCAAGTCCAGAGAAATCCAAGACTGATGACAATGAAAGTACATAGTTAGCCCATTTATTCAACAGTGGTTGAGTCTCACTGTGTGAAAAATAAATAAATAAATAAATAAAATGCATGAAGCAAACTCCAAAGATGTTCCTATGGTGAAAACCCAGCTCGTCTCTGAGCTTGTAGAAATCTTTCCCTCTGCTGAATGAATGCTGACAACCATGCATATGCTTCAGAAATAAAATGGAGGAGTCATTTCCTGAAAACTCTTCTCTCTCTAGCTCATTTTGTTTGGACCCACTAAATGTCAACAATAAACTGTTACACACTCAAACTGCTTGATGCTCTTCAGGGAGGATTTCATTGCCTTCTCTAACCCTACCAAAAGAATAGTTTAACTTCTTAGCACTACTTTTGCCTGAGGCACAGAAAGGAAGATCATTTTATGATGCAAGTAAAAAGTTCAATTTATCCTGGGGGTATACTCCTGACTATGCCTTGCACATTGTATGTGTAGACTCTTTAAATAAATAGGCCCATGATTTATTTCAAATGAAATTTGTCACCACCAGGTAAGTAACATTAACTGAAGAGAAAACTCGTTGAGTCAAAAGTGACAAATAAGCAGACTGAAAATACTCATTTAGAAATTCAGCAAGATAATTGAAATATATATATATATATATATATATACACACAAAAACACCCTCCCCCATGCTATTTTTGCATACAGCTGTTTTCTTTTTACAAGATGACCAGCACTGTCTCACAGGTCAAATGAATATAGCACATATGAAGCTGATAAACATCATTCTCCAGGGACAGTTCAAGATCTTGGGAACTGCAAAGACTACAAGATGAAAAAAGTAGGTCCTGTTTGTCCTAACAACCACCACTACCTGATTTAAACTCACCCTAAGCTTGCAATCCTGGTGCAATTTTTAATTATTTTTTTTTCTCACTAGACAGGTTCCTTCAGTATCCCACCAGTGAAAAAAATCTACACAGTTTTCCCACAGAATGGGTACCAAAGAAAGAAATCATTTGGTACCAGCAACTAAATATTCCTCATAGCATCAATTTAGTAAGTAGCCTCATGCCTATCACCAGTGAATTTCTGCTGTATTCCACATAGTGTGAACTGCTCATTAAAGCAAATCCCTTTTATTTGTTTGCCAGCAGGCAATGATTACCTGGACTGGTGCTAAGACTTTCACTGGTTCACTAGATCTCATCAGCAATCCTCTTGCTTCTACTAATGCTTCCCCTAAGTCTAAAAGGCAATAACTTCCTGTTTATAAAGAGATCTAATGATGTGGCATAAGCTTGTCTTTCACTAACTAATAAGTTTAGGACTAAAAAAATAAATTAAGTTGGTGTCCTATGTTTTGAAATTGATGAAGAGTTGTTGACCGCTGTGACACCCTTTCTATTCACCTTAGTCTACAAATCTGTGTTGTAGGTGCTTTGCACTGCTGAAGAGCAAAACAAATAGTTTCACAAGATATTTTCACTGCCTCAGAATCTTCTCAAAGACCTGAATGTTTACTGCCAATTTATCAGGATTCAAAACAGATACCATCTGCCTAGTCCTTCTGAAGGTATTATTTTTTTTCCCAATTTCCTTTCAGGTGTTCAGTCTGTATATGGTGATGTGTTTTTCAGCCCTCAGGTAATAGCCCCTGCAAAGGGGACCTTCTGGTGGAGCAGCATACAGAGATTCTTTCTCATTCATTTCTGAGTTTAGAGGTCATGTATCCTCTAATTCTTGATCCTTGATGGTCAAGATAATGTCTTTATACATTCTTCTTTAGGTAATTGAAACTAATTTTATTTTTTCACCTATCACTTTTACAGTGATATGTTCTAAAATAAACAGGAAGAATTAGAAAAGGCTTCACAAAATGGCATTGTCTTCATCATAATCAAGGGATTAATTCAGAAAAAGCAAAAGTCAATAAATTATAATAGAAAATCCACATTCTTCTTTGTATCCTATCACAAATAATTAGTTTATACTAGAATGGAAAGACAGTTAACAACATTTAGCAGATAGAGTAGTATTTTTGAAATATCATAGTAAAAAGTTTGCTAATCTTTTGTGAGGTGCTCCATGGAAATTGATAAAAACAGCTATAAGATTTGTGCTATGAGGTCTGTGTCTGTAGACATAATTGAGGTCTGTATTATAAATTTTAGCATTTTTTCATGCTTTCTCTTTAAATTATATTGAAAGACTTTGCCTGGGCTAATTATTTTAAAATAATTTTCTCCTGTCCGACTTCTATAAACCCTCGTAATTCTAAAAACCATCCTGTCATGTTTATTGAGCTGAAAGAAAAATGGATCCTCTTAGATCATTAGAGAGACCCTTCCATAATTGCAACAGTCCCCCTGAAAATACAAAAAGTTACAGAAATGGTCTTGACAGAGATGGAAGGGAAAGAATGATTTTAGTTTGCTGAACTTGTGGATAAGAAAGTACAAGCAAATCTTTTTTTTTTTTTAATCAGAAAAATATTATAATGTGTGAGCTCTTGAGGTCTGTTGGGAGATAGGGCAGATGGCCTTGTGATCAGAAAGTGACACTTTTTTCTAGAGTAAATTGATAGTCTGCTTTCTAGCCTTCTCCACTTTAAATGAAAGAAGAGGGATGAATGCATAACATGAAACTTAATGAATGCAGTGCCACTGAGGTGCTTTTTTAGTTCGATATAGTGCAGCTAGAATACCTCTGATAGAAGTATAAGCATTTTTTTCCGAAAAGGCAAAGGTTCAGTCATAGAACCAGAGATTAAAACAAACAAACAAACACACATTATTTTAAAAGCTGGCTATGTCAATGTAAAGGACCTTAATGATTTTGCTTAGAATCTGTTAAAGAAACAATTTATGTGGACCATTTTTATACTATTTGCAAGATTCTACTTATGCTTTCCAATCCCACCAGCCTAGTAAGTAGATAGGCCTATTATAAATAAACTGTTTTGTTTGTTTGATTGTTTGTTACTATATGTGTTGATTTCAGCCAATTGCTTTTCTTGCCTTTCTATTTTTCCTTTGTAATTTGCATACATTAAATAAATAAATAAAAACACAATGCATAACAATGTTAAATGAGGGCCAGGTTGTTGTTATGACCATTATGATTTAGCCATTTGGATGACCTCAATTTCATCAGATGCAATTACTTGTTGGTTGGATTCATCTCTATTTTTGCAACTGTTTTCAGCATGAAAAATAAGATGATTTATTTATCAGCAATTTATATGTAGAATTTTATCTCCTTTATAGACTTTTAACTTAAAATTGAGATGGCATAATATGCAATTTGATTTGACATGACTTTCCTTGGTCACCAAGTGTGGTCAGAAAAATACAGATTTTTTTTTAAATATAATAAAATGTTATAATCAAGTATTTCTGTCTTGCCTATTTACCTATTTCCAATGTGTCTGCCATGAGATGGCATCTGGGTGGATCTATTTTGAACAACATTTGACATGAGTCACTAAGGCGTTCAGAAGTGGAAGAAAAATTAAAAAAAAAAAAAAAAGATTTTCAGCTTATTTTGACCAGCTTGTTTCCTAGTTTTATTGGAAATCAACTTGACAAAGAGGCTAGAAATAGAAAATCTTAAATCCTCCTCCTCTGTCTTACAGACTAAAAGAGATATACAAGACTCCCAATTCCTGTGTCACCTGGGACAAGGCAGAGAAGGATGGCCAAAGGCAATCCTTAGAAATAGTTTTTCATGATACTGTCAAAAGCTAAATGCAGAAATCTCTTGGAGTAAAGAAGGGAAAGCCTCTGCTAGGTCATGGCTATGAAGTGTGACATCCCAAGGCATTATGCATACTTTTACAAAGTTCAGTTTTAGTTTGACATGAAATCCAATCCCTGCATTTCAAAATGGTAGAAATTTACCATTTGAGTTACATCACAAAATCTGCCAAAGCCTGCTTCAGAACCAGTATGATATATTCATTTTAAGGTCACTATAAAAGTGAGAGCTCAGAGAAAATACAAGTTGGGTGTGTTTTTTTATCCAGTTTAAAGTAGTTCTAATCAAAGTGTTTGATTTGTTTCATTAAGATGGAAAAGAACGCTTTCAGCCTTTCAACTTGTGTAGAATTCCAGATAGAATATAATAATATCTCAACAGCTCATTGGTCTACCATTCTAAAGGCTTTTTCCCTTCCCTTCCCTTCCCTTCCCTTCCCTTCCCTTCCCTTCCCTTCCCTTCCCTTCCCTTCCCTTCCCTTCCCTTCCCTTCCCTTCCCTTCCCTTCCCTTCCCTTCCCTTCCCTTCCCTTCCCTTCCCTTCCCTTCCCTTCCCTTCCCTTCCCTTCCCTTCCCTTCCCTTCCCTTCCCTTCCCTTCCCTTCCCTTCTCTCCCTTTCTTTTCCTTTCCTTCCTCTTTCCTCCCTTTCCTCAAATATTTTTTGAATAAGAAATTGATTTTGGAAAAAGTTGATGAAGAATTCATGTTGTGTTTTTTTTTTTCTGTCTGTTGGCTGTATGAATTTAAGGCCTGATACAAAATTTGCCATTATTGACAAAAAATGGAAAAAAAATAGTTTATTTTAGACCAGCCTCCCAGTTACAGAACTACTCCCAGCTCCTTTTACCCTCTCTCTTGCAAGCAGCAGCAATCATTCTAACAATATATCTGAAAAAAAAAGTCACTTATAAAAAAGACACTTTTAGTTTCTTAATATTTTTTATGTTATCCTATTTCACATCCTCTTTAAAATAAGTGAGGTTGTATTACGGATCAGTGGACCATCACTCCAGGCTATCCATCTCATATAATCAGTGATAATTTAAAGAGAATAATTTCTGTGTTCCCCTTTCAGTTTACAGCCTTTCAATCATGCAAAGCAGTTCGGTAATAAATAAATAAATAAAACTTTCACATAGTTATAGTAGGAAAAAAAAAACCTGTTTGAAGTCCAAGTAATCAGACTTATAACTAAGATTAATAATTGAGGGGTGGGGGTGGGGGAAGCAGTCTAAACGGAGGGCGTTGAAGGGAGAAAATGGGGGAAGTTTCTGCCGCGGCGGCTGCCGAGCGCTGTGCTCTGCTGCCACCTTGGCCGCGCCGCGGGACGTGCAGGCGGCGCTCCTGCCTGCGGGACCGCGGGCGGGCGGGTCTGGCCAGGCTGTCACCCCATGTCACCCGTTGTTAGGAACAGGATGACTACAGGCAACCTGTAAATAGTCCGCCTTTTTTTTTTTTTAAAGTATTTTTTATTATGTTTTAGGGGGTGGGATGTTCTTCTAAGGAGGTTTATTCGCCTGTCACGCTTTAATTCGAAGTTCAGAAATGTGGGAGAGCGAGCAGTCAGTTTTTTTTTTTTTTTTTTTTCCTACCCCTTTGCTTATTACAGGATTTTTCATCCTTGGCCAGTCTTAACACCTTCAATAAAGATAGAACTCAGATCCTCCTCCACACGCACCGTGTCTGCCTCTGTGTCCTTCCACACTGTGTGACCAGGGGGGCTCTGGTAGGAGCTCTGAGTGCTCCATCCCACCTCGAGGCTCTCAGTGGCGTTCAGCTGCAGTTAGAGCATCCTCCCCATCCTCCCCCCCCCCCTTTTTTTTTTTTTTTGGTGGGGGGGGCGGAGGGGAGAAGACAGGGAAGCGTGACAGTCATCACAACTTACTGAAAAGATATATATATGAATATTAGAAAGCCAATGGAGTTCGTTGATTTCCTTTTGTCCTCTCTACAACTTCGCATTACAGCGCTACAGCGTTGTCTTGACATCAGGCTCCGAGCTGGTGGTACTGAGTTTGGAAAGCTTTCGTGCACTTCATTTCATCTTTGAATTGCACTTTTTTTTTTTTTCTTCATTTTAAGGCTTTCTTCTGCTTTTTTTTGCTTTTCTCATCGTTCTGACTTGCTGGAGTTTGGTGGTGGTAAATATTTCCTTTGACTACAAAGTGCATGTGTGAAAAAGACTTTTTTTTTTTTTTTTCTCCGTGGAAATATGCTGCTTGCTCCTTTCTCTGCTGTTATTAGTAACCTGTAAACGAGATGAATCCGAGGGTCTGAGTGAAATAGCACTTTCAGATATGTACTTTTAGCCACATCAAGCTGAGGAAAGTGCAGCAGCTCTGTATACGCTCATGTGAGAGGTTTCCATACGCCGCATGTGACAGTTTCCACACCAGACTCGGTGACAAAGTAGGGACGGCAGGTGAGTCCCCATGAGATCTGCTTTGCCGAGAGGATTTTTTCCAGTCCCTAACCGCAGAGGAGCAGTACTCAGCTCTCCAACTGCTCCCCAGAGTTGGCGGTTCTGATTTGTTTCAATTGAAAATCATCGAGAATCGAAAATGACACGTAATAAAACGTCCCCAGCCCCGCGGCCGCCTGTGCTGCGGCTGCTCGCGAGTACGCGCACCCCCGTGCGCTGAGGTCCCGGTGCCCGTGCGACAGAAGGGGCTGCAAAGGGTTAAGCCGCCGGCTTGCTTGCTAGGCAAAGTTTGAGGAAGAATATGTCTGAGGCTGGGCACGCCGCAGCCCCGCGCTTGAAATCTGTCGCCCTCACTTAGGAGCTCAGCATCTCTGGTTGTCACCGGTGAATAATGATCACACGGCGATAAGATCGCTCGGTGGCGTTGCGCCGGAGCCGCCGGGGGAAAGAGAAGAAAGGAAATTACGAGGCATTTAACCGCTGCAGCGGGGTGTTCCTCGGAGTCATCGGTGGGTGTCAGGGTCAAGTGACCGGCTGGACAGCTGCTTGGAAAGTAAATTTCCTTCCTCCTTTCCTTGAGAGAAACCTTGGGGTGATGGTGATCATTGGCAGCTATGGAAAGGAAAGACCTTGGTGGTGATCCTTAAAACAATACCATGCCGGAGCCCAGCTGTTCTGCCACTTTCTCCCCTTTCAACCTGCCGGACCCGGTGGGCTTTGGGTGATCGACCGAGGAGGAGCCACCTCCGCGGGAGCAGGTAAAGGCTCGCTGATTCTCTGTGGATTGACAGGGTCTCGCTTTGACCAAAGTGTGCCCTGAACACCTTTCTTTCCCTAATTTGAAGTGTGGGCTGGATGAGGGGCAGAGGCAGGGAGGGGGACAGGCGCAATTCCGCCGAACCTCTCGGAGCCCGTGGGGCAGAAGTTTTTCGTATTTCCACTTTCCTCCGTGACCGGGGGGAACAGGGGGGTAGAAATGCCTGTGGTCAACAAAGATCTGCTTTGCCTTACGTGTTAGCGACAGGTTGGTAATATCGGGGACGCGGAGAAGGGACGGGTGGAGAGAGGATGAAGAAGACTTAGAGGAAATTTTCAGGAGAAAATGCACCGGCTTTCCATCAGCTTCAGGAAAGAGCTATAAATCATGTGTAAATAAGTGCTTTGAAAAGTATGTAGAGCTTTAATAAAAGAAGAGACGAGAAAAAAAAAAAAAAAAGACACGTCTTGAAAAAGTCAAAAAGGACCCAGAACAACCTTGAAAAAGGTTGTTCTTTCAGCTTTGGACCCTACAGGGCTTCTGCTCCTTTTCATCCCTCGGGACCAGCTGGGAGCTGCAGGCAGAGATTCGAATTGAGAGCAGCCGCGGCTCTTTGACGGGAGCAGCAGAGGCTGGCCCCGCGGCTCTGCACCGCGCCAGACCCGCTCTCCCCGAGCAGCCCAGCCCCGCGGAGCTGCCGAGAGCCCGGGGGCTCCATCCGCAGGGGAGGCTAGAGCAGACCCTGGCTCCGAGGTAGCAATGCCGCCGGGGGGGGAGAGGGGAGCGGGGTCTCCCCCTCAGCTCCTCGCCCCTCGCCGGGCTACCTGCACTCCCCCTTCCGAGCCCCCCCATCACGCCCCGCATCCGCGTAGGTGAGGGCACGGAGGGACTCGGCTCGGGGCTACGGACCGCGGGGGCTCCGCCAGACCCCCCCCCGCAGGGCCTGGGGCGGGTGCGGGGGCCGGCAGCACCGCGCCCGGGGCTGCCCCGCGCCCGGGCTCCTCGGCAGGGCTCGTTGAGCTTTGGAGGCGTGAATAATTCAGCCCTCCCCAAGCGAAGGGCGAAGGAGGTGCGGAGACAATGGCGAGTGATTCAGCTCCCGAGGTAGGGCTGAGCTGCACATGCAAGCCAGTGCGCAGCCAGGGGTGAGGGGGAAGCAAACCCCGAGGCATTTCAGTTGCCTTTTCTGTTTCCTCGACACATGGCATTGATCAGCTCGCCTCTTCTCTCCTCCATCCCTCCCCAGCCCCTCTCTTAAAGTAACTCGCAGCCAAAGCCGTATCGCCCATTTTCTTTACTAATGGAGGAGTTTGAGGCAAATTCTCATCTCTTCGCACACTCCACGTCCTACCTTGCCGGCCGCATCCTATCGCTCAGGTGCTTCTCGGCATTAAATAATCTTGCTTTTACCTGGGCTTGTCAGGACAAGGCAGCAGCTTACTAGGGACCTGGGCGGCGGGGGAAGGGTTACCCCGAAACAAGCGCAGATAACCCGGGATGCACACACACACACACACACTGCAAGTGCTGCAGAAGGGATTAGTACGGGGGCGTTGTTAGCGCTTTGGGGCAAAAGGTGGTTTCTCCAGTGGTTTTAAAATCTTTCTGACTGATCATGGAAATCAGATGGAATGCTGAAGGAGGTCCGTCTCTTCCCTGAGGGCTGGACTTTCTTTTATTCTGTGTTCTGTTTATTCCGTGCTGCTATTACCCACCTAAAAGTTAGCAGGGGGGAAGGAGAGGGATAGAAGGGGAGGGGGGAGAGGCGGGCTTGGCGGCGGCTGCACATGAAATATCGCCATGTTGGAGCAGAGCACGACTGTAACTATCGCTAGCGAGGGCATCTCCGGGTTAGGACTGCAGCTGGGGGAGTTCTTCTGCTCGCTCCCCCCCCTTCCCTTCCCACACCCCCACGGACCCCGCGGGCAGCGGGGCCCGGTTAGCCCCTCCCGCACCTTCCTTGCGCGGGCAGCCCCGGCCCGCAGGGTGTCCGGGGGCTGCGCACCCCCCGGGCAGCACCCCCCGCCGGTTTCTGTTCCCCGCTTGTGGGGTAGGGGGGCGATGCCGAAGGGCTGGAGCTCGCTACACTGCCGTCAGCAAGCAATGGGTTAAGAGTGGGAGGGAAAAAAAAAAAAAAGGAAAGGAAAAGAGAAAACCTAGCCTGACTTTGCCTCTTGGAAAGCTTTAGGTTGCAGCCCTGCCTTCCAAGCATTCTTTAAACTAGAAATGTGGGAGGGACTCCAGGAAAGAGAGAGAGAGAGAGATGGCTATCAACTGAATTCATTACTGTAAACATCTCCCTGGGGTGTCAGGCAGGGAGGAAAAAAAGGCACGACTTACATTAGCAGGGAATAGTCAGATCTGAGGCATCATTACTGCAAAGATCAGCCTGCAATCCCGGCTGAAGGCTGGCGCAGGACTTGGAGAGAGCCAGCCACACGCACTCACACACATACTCACATATGTGTCCGATGCCACCTCCGACTTCCAAGGGTCCTGGGTCTCCGTGCCAGCTCCTCATGTGATCCTGTGATCCTCTCACCGTTTCCAGAGGACAGAGAGAGAAAAGAGAAAGAAAGCAACCCCAAGACCGGGCGTACTCGTGTCCCCCCCTTTTTTTTTTCTCCATTTTTTTTTCCTTTTTTTTTTTTTTTTTTTTTTTTTTGCCGGAGAAGGAGGAGCGGCGGGGAAAAGAGGAGCGAACCGAGGCGAGAAAGTGCGTTGGGGATGCCAGAGCCGCGGGCTGCGCGCCGGAGGAGGAGGTGGCGGAGAAGGGGGGAGGACGATGCCGCTGCCTCGTAAGGGCGGAGGAAGGCGCGGGAGGCGCGGGGGCCGCTCCGGTGCGGCGGCGGCGGCCGGCGGGGAGCGGGGCCCTCGGGGCCGGCCGGGAGCGGCGCTCGGCGGCCGCGGCGGGCGGCGGCCACCGGCCAGGAGCGGCGGCAAAGTTTTGGTTTGGGGGGCCAGAGGCGCGCAGGGGGATTATGATCGGTGCCGGCGAGGGATTCCCAGACACTGCCAGGTACAGTCGGGATTTCATTTCTCTTTTCCTTCCCGGTAATCCTAGCCTCGGGCGGTTTAAAGACCCGGTGCCCTTTGCCTTCTCGAAGTTGAGGAGCCGGGGTCAGGTCGTGTGGCAGAAATGCCGCCTCGATACAGCCCCGTCCGTGCCTGCGAGAGTGCGGCACCAGGCACAGGCACGCACAAATTTATGAATGGCAAGTGCTCGCAGGGGCCGCGGGTGATTTTACGCCAGCGGGCGCGTTAGGAGCGGGTCTCGGAGCTCGCAGCCGCAGCGGGGTCCCGGGTCCCCGGCCCCATTTCAGCGCCGAGGGGAGTCTGCCCAAAGCAGCCCCCAGCCCGCTGCCCCCCGGACAGGGGAGCCGAGCACTCCTCCTGCTACAGGAGAACCGTCAGAGCGCGTGTACGAGCACGATCATTGACACGATCTGGGAGGTGGTTTTGAGAAACGGGAACTTTAAAAAACGAGGCTTGCTCGGAGGAGGCAGTCGGCTCAGCTGGCAAGTGTGAAGAGATGGAAAAAACGGGGAGAGCAGGGAGCTGCGCCCGGGGGGAGGATTCAGCAGCAGCAGCGGCCTCTGGAGCGGGGGGCTGGTGGTGAGTGGGTGGGGGCGAGGTGGCTCGGAACTCCTAACTACAAAGGAGTCCCTCGCAGACCTGCCGAGTTGGACGGGGATCTCTGGCAAAGCAACAACAAATATTGCGGGGGAGACGGGGAGGGGGAGGGGAAGAGCGAACAGAAAAACAGATCGCCAAAAGAAGTCAAACAGCTGAAAAGACCTCTGTCTTGAGAGCATGAGATGAAATCCCATGAAAGATAAAGAAATCAGCAGCAAAGTATGAGAGTAAGGGTCTCCACCTTCTTTTCGTAGTGGGAATCAGTCAACAGGAGCTTTTAATTAATTTTAATGGATGAAATCTGTTTTAAGGCTTACAATAAGCTAATAAATCCAAGGCACAAATCCGTGTAAATTCCTGTACCGTGTGTGGAAGGTACTGATTAGATTTCTTCAGACGCTTTTTTTTTTTTTTTTCCAATGCAGAGCTCAGCAGAATAGAAAGGTAGAGGTTCCTTGCATGAGAAGCAGGAAAAGACACTAAAGCAAGTCAGACCTCTGTCTCACATACAGATGTGTGCGCACACACACATGCACACACGCGCACACACACAGGCGCACAAAAAGAGGGTGTGTGTTAAAGAGCGGTTTATTTACTGCATCATACTTCAGTGCTTGCAGGGAAATTAAACCAGTTTAAAGGTTGAGATTGATCACTACGTGGGTTAAAACAAAACAAAAACCAAACTTCCATGGGCTGCATTCATCACTTCTTTCACTGACATTGTCTTTCTCCAAGAGCACCTTTATACAATCGTATTTGCAGAAGCAGTTCATGAATTGGTTTCAGAAATACATGGTTTTTGGAAGGGGGGAAAAATTACCCTGGCATTTTTTTGGAAAACATTTAAAAGGTACTGTACCTATACCCCTACCCACTCTTTTCTTCCTTTAAAGAGTCAGTGTATGCAGTGTTATCACTGGGACTTAATCTTTGCATAATCGAAACGATACAACAGGTGCTATTCAAAAGTCAACATTTCTAAGTGACAAAAGTGATGTTAAAATGTTAATACTGATCTTGTTTCCGAAAATGATGTGAGACATGCAATTGCAAACATCATTACCATTTGTAGGAGATTTGCTATTTAAAGTGCTGTTCTCTGTCCTGATAAGATGGCTAGGCAGTTAAAAGTAAGAGAGTGCAGGCCTGGAGTACTGTAGGTGAAGCAAGTCAGAGTACTGTGTAAATACAGCGTCTGTAAAACTACCTGTGACTAGAACAGTCGTCAGTGTTTTCCCAAAGTTCCAGGCTGTAGCAAGAAGTGGTGCTGGAATGCACCCAGCGTTCTTAAAAGATTCGCTCCTTACACACACATACACCCTATATTTTGTATAAGATGTTATCTGTGTTTGGCTTTGAGAGTCTGGATCTAATTTAAGCCACTGTTACAAGTCACATTTATATCCTGGCCTGCTTGATAGTTTGATTTAGGATGTAGACATATCTCCTTTGCGGAACCCTACACCCTCCCAGTTGGAATCTGCATTACATAGGCTATGGTTTTCTCCAAGAATCAAGAATGTGCTTGGCTTTAACTGTTTAAAATAGCAGCATCCAAAATGTAGGATGTCATTAGGGCTGACTTTCCTACCCTTCCAGTGGAAAAGAAGGAGAGACATGGTTTTAGCAAGTGAAGAAAACAAAAAGGAGTTCAAACAAACGTCTCTATCAGGCTTTTCCTGTACTGCACTTTCTATTTAAAGGTCTAGAAAGAAGGCACACTTAAGATAATACTGTTTCCAGGAAGGTGAGAACTTTATTTCTTAATCATTTCTGCTGCCTCTTTAATCTCAAAATGAGTTCATTTTTCACTAGATTACTTTCATATAACTTTCAGGCTTTTACCAGACTGATTCAAATCCAGTCCATTAGTGACCTCTATCTGTGAGAAGTGTATAGTCAGCGGTGTTTTTTCCCTTTTTCTTCTCCGCTGTGGGTTGGAAACACAGGCTATGAATCATTTTAGTCTTTTATACCTGCATCTAACTTGTCAGGTTGTCAATGTCATATCTGTTATTGACTGTGATTTCCTACTAATTTAATAAGGAAAACAGGAAAAACAAACTCTAGTTCCAAATGTGCATCAAGAACTTGAAAACAACCTAAATTACAGACAGCTATTCCAATGTTAATGAACATTTGCTAAAAGTCAGAAAAACTTAAAGAGTACAGTGGTATTGAACATCAATAATAAAGGAAGTGCATTTATGTTAGTCTGATGGTTTAATACTTACTTTAAAGCCGGCTGACTGTATGTGAAATTTTATTGTCCCTGAGTGCTTACATAATAACTGAAACTTGAGACAAACACTC
The DNA here is from genome assembly GCF_964034855.1 of Anser brachyrhynchus. NCBI lineage: Eukaryota > Metazoa > Chordata > Aves > Anseriformes > Anatidae > Anser > Anser brachyrhynchus. The sequence continues at coordinate 46,616,130 of NC_137699.1, forward strand.
TGACCAGATATGCTATAAGTAGACTTTATAGTAGCAGGGTGTTTAAAAAATGTGAAAAAAAAAATCCAGCTGTGTCTATATTAAGAATACATGTCAGAGATCAAGGAAAAGGGGGTCTTTATAAACAGATGGTCTCTTTTAGGGGATTATTAAACCCAGCTTCCCAATACTAATTTGTCTCTTGTTTATATCCACAGCTATATTCCGTGTTTTAGTTAGTGATTGTAAATGGCAGTTGAGGACTTGACCAGCAATATCTTTGGGTAGGTGAATACCATTGTTTGACATTTCCCAGGTTGTGGTTGATTACCTCAGTGCTTGGTAATATGATGTTTTTAGGTGTTTCCTTTCCTCCCCCTTGGGCAGTCTTTTCAGGAGTTTCTCTGCCAATGCTTTTTATTTATTTCTTCAAGAAACCAAAAGAATTGGAACTTGCCCTAGAGGGATAAAAACTGCATTTTTTTAAATTTTATTTTGGTAAAACAAATATATGCTTTTTTTTTATTAAAAATATATATAGTTATTACCGTAAAGAAAGCTAATTTAACATACACTGAAGATATGAGCTTTAGTCACCCTAAAGCTATAAGTAACCTACTCCTTTCAAGTAACCGACTTCTTTTAAAGAAAAAGCAACCACAAAAAATCATCATTAAAATATTTGTCTTGACAGGAATATTTTCATCATGTATTTAAAGTAAACCCAAACTTTAATCCATAGGTAATAATCAGGAAAGAAGCATTTGAAATGAAAACTATTCTCTGCTTAAGATATTATATTTTAGTCACAATAAACAATATCTCCTACAAATAGTAAAATTTAATCTAAAATTTTCAGCCACTGGTGAAAGCTGTTTGGACCTTTTGATACCTTCCTTTTTTTTTATTTTTGATTTACATGGCTAACAGTTTTGTTTTGGATAGTTTTAGTTTTTGTTTTCTCCTTTTTAACTCCTTCTTCTGATATGGCCCTTTAAGCAGAATCAAAACTAAATACTAGGAACATTCTAAAACAAATCCATCATGCTCTCTTCAGCATTCCTGAAAACTTAATGATGCTTAAAGAGGTCCATAAAACATCTCTTCTAAAAGGAAATCTTGTGCTATCTATCAGTGCTACCTAGAAGCAATCTCCTGCACATTCTACTTCAAGCTGCAACTGTTTTATTTATTTATTTATTTATTTATTTATTTATTTATTTTTAAACACACATTTTCTATCCTAGTATAATGCAAGGGTGTTTACAAATGCATGCAGCACAGAGAATTTTTGGTCATTCAAAGGTCGTTGAAACTGATCCCTCAATCCTTGCAGGCAAAATTTAATAGGCTTTTGGTGTGACAAAATGTAGTGAATGTCAGGGATCTTGATGGAGAATTACAAGATTAGGGCAAAAGATTTTGGAATTTCATCTCCCTAATTCATTAGCTGTTTACTATCATGCATAGTGACTCAAGGTCTGGGCAGGCTGACACTTATTGTAGTAAGTACTGTGTACTGTACGGAAATACTCCGTGACCCATTAAGAGCAGGAAAGGTCAGAGCCCTGAATGAAAAGCCTCATCAGCACCTTCTTAGAACTGAAATCAATGTGCAGCAGGGTTGCTACCAGTTCCTGCTGGTAGCCTTTGCCAATTGCTCATTAAAACCAACAGGGAAAATTAAAGAGAAAAGATTTCTCAACTGTAGTTCTGGTCCTGTACCATGTAGTCGCATGAGTAGCTCTTATCTTTCAGAGCTGTTTCATAAGAATTAGCCAAGATTCATCATGTGGGAGAGGGCTGCCTGTGTGGGGAGAGGATGCAGTACTCCCTCAGCGTCCTAGCACTGCTGCGATTCTTTGGTGATGCTCAATCTTCACACAACCCGTACAGGATCAAACCATGGTCAAACTGCAGTCATAGGGCCATCAGCCCTAGGCCTGTAAGTTCAGAGTTAAAAATATTTCTTTTCTTCCGCATGCTTTTCCTACAAAGAAAAAGAAATGCAGTATTTGAACTGTTTTAAGATGGGTGTAACATTCACAGTGTCGTTGTAAATGAATGCAAGAACAAGTATTATTTTAGACCAACAACACCTTTACTGACAGAACAAGACATTTCATACACAGTTCTGAAGAAATGCCATCTATATATAATTAATGTATGTGCTACATACATAGGTAACCATGACTTTGTCTGCAATCACTGAGGACTCCCTCAAACCCTTCAAAGCATATAATTAATTTTAATTCAAAAATAATTTTGTTGGTTAATTGAAAATTAAATTAAACAAGAAAAAATATATTTTTCCCCCAGTGTTTTGGTAATTTCTAAATTAGGTTAAAAATACTGAGTTGCTCCCAAGATGGATTGCTCCCAAGGTCAATGGAAAGCAAACCTAGCTGTGCTTATGAAACAGAACTTCACAGCTGAAAGACTGCTTTTTAAATTAATTTATTTGATTCCAGACTCAATCCTTTTCTCCTTCACTGGCAAGTTAATTTCACAGACACTCTTCTCATGATTAGGGATTACTCATGTGAGTAATAATTTGAATACCCCAAAGTGATGTCATTTAGCTGTAATTGAAGATGATACAACCCCATCAGTGTGTCTCTGGTTGTGCTAATGTGTATATGCTTTCATTAGTATTTTCTTCATGTATGTATGTGGAAACAAGTATGTAGGTAGAAGTGATTTAAATGACTAGAATTACATCCATATTAGGATTGTAGCAGTATACGTGTCATGGACACAACCTACATAGTTGTATTGCTACAAAAGCTACCTGTAGACAGGGCATTAGGTGTACATATCATTTAACGAATTATGATTTTGGTAAATGAAGTGGTTTTAGTGAGCCTATTGCATGCCTGAAATGCTAGTTGAAACCATGTGAGGTGTTTCTAAATGAAGGAATGTTTGCTAGTAGTGTGTTTGTGTTACCTTTTAATTTCGTTTGTGATCTAGGAAGTTTTTCCTAGGTGGTGCTTCTTGTGTCACTAAAAGATTTGCATCAAGTTAAATGTACCCCATTTAGCAATCTCGTTTGTCTTGTTTCACAGGCCACCTCACTGACTGATCTAGGTTTACCTTACTCTTATATTTAACCACTTAGCTCTGGAGTTTGTTGCAAACACTCCTAGACTAAACATGCTCTCTTTAGCTATATCAGTTGAAAACTTGCTGTTATTTCATAATGTCTTGTAAGTATCTAAAAAAAATCTGAAGTTTTATCACATGAAAACCTGAATTGTTATGAACCTGGATTGGGTGGTTGAAGGATTCCAATTTAATATGCTAAATATGTATATATTTATATACGTATATATATAATATGCTAAATATATATATATTTATATACAAGCATATTGCGTCTTTTTCTAGTGATCCATTATCGTAGGACCACACATTATTCATTGAACTAGAGAATTTGGAAGTGGAAGGGGCTAGCCAATAGCTCACACTCATAAAGTTTACATCCTTGCTTTAAGTGATTTACAAGATTCATCTGAGACATTTTATCATTTGAGCTGCCCATAAAAAAAAAAAAAAAAGAATTTCCAATACAAAATAAGTAAATGAAAAAAATATCTGTTATCCAACCTGATATATTTTCTATATTTTAAAACAAATTTAGCAGTCTAAAAACAAATTTCCTCATGCCGAAGATGAGTATACAGTTAGAAACTGTTAAAATTTAACAGGACATGAACACATACACACATACACAGAGTCATTCCCAACAGTATTGCTAAATCCTGTGTATCAAATTGGTATATGCCCAACAGTGATTTTTGAAATAGCTTGTTCTGGCCCTGTGCCATGCTGCTCAGTGAAGAGCTTCTTGCAGCAGTTCAGCAGTAAATTGTAAAATGCATCTTGCCAGTAGAAGTCTTTTTTTTTTTTTTTATTTGAGAAATTACTTTCACTCTTTGACTAAATTAATTTTAGAACCTTATTCTTGTGCAGTGCAGTGCAACAGTTTTTACCTAGAGAGAAAAGCGTCTACCAGTACAGCTTTGAAAATACTTAGGCAAGAAAGAATCACAATGGACATCTGTCTTTTTTCATGTGCACTTTGAATGCCACTGATATAGCCAAGTCCTTTATCATTGCCCAGAGATGGCAGAGCGTCTGTGTTAGAGCATCTGACAGTAAGGTTACTCTAATTGCTTTATCCATGTTTTGCCCTATCAAAATCTCTATTTATGCATTTGGTATTGTGTATTCAGAATGATAAACGTGCACACACAGGCATGCAGGGAGAGACACACAAAGTATTAACAAAAAGCTTTCTGAGACAATTTGAATGGCAAAGGATCATTTAGCAAATCTATTTCCTTCTGGTGCTTAGTTGGCATCTTCCTTTTTTATTATTATTTAACTGGATGGCAGGGCAACCAGTGATACTGTAGAATATTGAAATGGAGACTGTATAGGAGCTTTCCCTGCCTTTCTTCCCTAGCTCTTCTCCCTCATAGTTAATAGAGTACTGTTTCCACAAGTAACACTCTGTTTAATAGTTTTAAAAAGAATGATACAATTGGATTTCTATTTTTGTTTTGAGTGATGGCTACAGGGTGCTGAATCCCTACCTCCACACCAGTGCTTTAGTTTTTAGTTATGTATAATTGCATTAAAATACAGTAATTTAAAAATAAGTAAATATAATAATAATAATAATAATAATAATAAAGCCCAGGAACTATGAAAATCTCAGCGCTAAAAAAATGTTTGTTTTCTGTCCCACACTGTGTAATCTTATCAGTATCTAGTTAACTTAATATTTAGTACCAAATACAGGTTTCAACTAGATAGTCTGTTACCACAGAAGTCAAACATTCAGCTCTATCCTCAGATCAGCACAGTGGATCTTTATAAATCTGGAATAAATGAGATGTTAGAGTTGCTGCCAGCAGCTCTGGCAACAGAACTGTTGATCTGCCCAGATTCTTTTTCCTGCAAAAATTTCTTATCAGCAGATCCACACATCCTACATGTTGAGACTGTGGATTTACAGATAAGAGGACAGAACGACAGAAAGTGAATGGATGGCATAAGCATAAATAGGTTATGAGTTACCAGCTGAAGAACTTGATCTTAAGCACTGGGAGGGGGGATTATAAATCTCAGAACCACCTAATAATGAGGAGTTCTCTAGGTAGAAGGGCTTGGCTTTAATTATTTGCCCTTCATTTGTCCAAAGTTGGAAGTGCATAAATCAGTCTGTATGGGCAGGGATGACTCTGAAATTCATAACCACTCATGTCTGTGACATTGATGGAAACTCAATTGGATCAAATGCATAGGTATTCTAATTATGAACCTCTGATATTCAGAACTTCCCTTAGGCCATCAATATCTCATATGCAATCATATTTTACAAGCTACTGAATTATTGTCTTGTTATAGATGTGCTGACCGAGAGAAGACATCTTATAGTCTAGCCAACTAGCTGCAGAAAGATGATCCTCTTTCTTTAATCACTAAGAGAATAAACACCTTTAGATTTCAGATAACATCCATTCACAATCTACTTAGTTCTTGTGAAGAAATATTTGGGGAACTTGGGAAGGGGTGTTTTACAGCCCTGTATATTGTCTTGTGTTGAATGATAATCATGTTTGGCAGAAAGGCATTCATTTTAACTCCTTCAATGCTATGCTAAAAGACTATCTCCTGCATATTAGAAGAGGAAAAAAAAAAAAAGCAATCATCTTTAGCCTTGCTGTGACATTTACACTCCCTCCCACCCTCAGGGGTACTTTTATTGACATATATTTATATTTATATTCTGGTAGCACCACATTTCTCTCCTGCCTCTTTCTCTCTCTTTATTTTTTAAACCCACATGCCAGCACAGGCTGAATCAAAATTTCCAGTTAGTTATTCAGTTAAGAAGGACCTCTTTTAAGGCTGGAGCTCATTCTCTCATGTTTGTTATGTCAGGAACATTGAGGATGCAAAATATCCTAAAGATGCTATCAAAACTAAAATAAACAATAATTCTCATGGAAGCTTTTATTTTCATTTAAATATGTAGCATTGTGCAGAGGTAGCATAAAAGCAGGAAAGGAAAAGTGGCCAGAAAATAACTGGTCAAAAAACAGGAAGACAGTAAGTAATCAAAATTGTCCAGACTGAATGAAGCACAGAGATAATCAATCAACTTTCAGTGCAACAGGAAAATGGAATTTCCTAATGATCACAGTTTTAACCATCTAAGCTGTTATTCATCGGAGAGGAGAGGTAGGGCAATGTACAATGTAGGAGGAGTTGGGAGGGGAGGAAAAGGTCTGTTCTCCGCGTTCTTTCTGTTGTGGAGAAAGCACATGAGAATTATCAGGCAAAGTTAGTGCTGTCTCATACGGAATTATCTGTACAGCAGAACCCTGGCTGGTTTGGTGAGGCAGGTCTTATAAGCTTGTATTACTCTTAATATTATTCCATGTCCTCATTTTTTGTGACCTCAGACACTCTGCATGTTAACTTTAAGAAAAAAAAAAAAAAAAGGATATGGAGTAAAGATGGGATGGAAAAAGTAATTAGTAAGTAAGTAGTCTAAAATATTCCTCTCAGGAATAAGTATATACTCAGAGTGCCTGCTTTACAGAGATAAATCAAAGGGGAATAATAAATATTTGTAATTTAAAATATGTAATATAGGTCCTGTCAGCTTTTATGTTGTTTAGATTTCTCTTGCCATTAGAATTCTCATCTGAAAGACCCTGGAATTCCATTATGTAACAAAAGACTGAATCAGGGTAAAACTGGGGACACTACAGTGGGGACAAATGACTGAAGTGGGTCTTTATTATTATTCTTGCTGAAAAGAAACATGGTGAAGGAAATGATCATCGTGCACTGCAACACACAGAGTTGTGATGCTGCTTCTGCATTGTTAGTGCATCCATGCTGTCCTGTTGATTATATCACTGGGTGGGTCATGCATTGATTGAGCTCTTCATTGTGGTCTGAGCTTGGGTATGCTTTTTTTTTTTTTTTTCCCTTGCAGCTAAAGGTGAGGCAGAATTCAACACCGAATTTTAAAAACAGTGAAGTGACAAAGAGTGGTGCCCACTGGGGACTGAACTGGCAGCAGTCACAGAAACTCCCTGTATGTGTGTGCATATGGGAGGACTGGCATTTCTCTTCCTCCAGGCACTGCAAATGCCCATGATCATCAGCAGTACCAAGTCCTGGCACCTAAAATGAAGGAAACAAATAATTTATGGGGAAGGTTATAGTAGAGATATATGCCCTTGCTTTGTTAGACAGGGTGTGAAGTCTTTCTATGATTTCTCCACATTCTCCACAAATGTTCTGGTAGGAATAATATTTGGGACAGTATGTAACCCTACTAAACTTGTGTCCTTGTAATCTTGCAGAAACTCCAGCAAAGAACCTGACTAGGATGCAGTTACTGTAACTGAAAAAGGAAAGAAAAAACTCAGTGGGAAGATGGCACTGCATGAGTTAACAAGTTAGCCCCTTCACTCTTTCAAATCAAACTTCCTGTGTGTAATAAAATACAAGTTGGATGAATTTGGCTGGTCTCAGGCAAGCCTCTCATGGATAGTTGCCCACATGGGAATAACAACCGCATAGATTAGCCCTGTGAATAGCTCCAGGACAGGTGTGGGCCTGAACTGCATTGGCAGAACTGCTACGGGGACTGGTGTGCGATGCTTCACCAATGAATGAAACACTTCACTCTTCCTTTTTCACAAGCACTAAAATTCACATAAACACATTTCTTGTAAAAAAGTAATTGGCTTTAAGGAGTTGGAGAAAACTCACGTTTTGTCAGATTTGCAAGTCTTCTATTAGACGTTTCAAAGAAATTAAGTACAAGCAAAAATTAAAGCATGCTGAATTATTTCTTACTAGTTATCTTTTTTTTTTCTTATGTTCTCAAGAACAAGATTATGGGTTCTGACCCATCTTTCCTAACAGTCTAGGGCAAATAACAAGAGAGTGCAATATTTTTAGAGCTTAAGAAGGGGCAAGATGACACAGGGTTTCTCCTACTGAATACAAAATCATTCTGTTTCTATTTGAAATCCAGACACAGTCTGCAGTGATCTATATGAAATGAAAGGTGGTGGACTCAGGTAACCCACCACTATTATCTGAGCCTCATTTTTCCATTCCCTGTCAGCAGTGAAAAGATTTATTAGGTAAGGAGGATGAACCATTCTTTTACCTCCATGTCCTCTTCTTCCTCTGTTCTTACAAAGCAGAGCAGAGCCTCAGTCACACTGTACAGGTCCTTGTAAAAAGCACATAGTTAGAAAATAACTCTGCACTATTTTTCCTGAGGTAAAAAGAGATACCACAAATGAAAGACAGAAGGAAGAGTTAATAGCAGCATCTCATCAAGGGAATGCTGATCCACAAGCAGAATCATAAAGCTGCTTGATATTAGATGTATAGTGCTTGTGTAAGTCAGGGTTGAACTGATTTACAGAAGCTGAATATCCACAACATAAAGCAGAAAACTATTAAGTTCCTTGCTAGAACCATGACAGTAGGCCAGTTTTCCTTCTTTAGCAATACGAGGCAAGGATTCAGTCTGGGAAATGATACTGCCTGTTTGTGCCCCGGTTGCCTCTGAATCAATGGAGAGCCCTACTCTTCAAATCTCTTGCATGAAGTAAATATTTTATTTATTTTTACCTGATTTATTAGGTGATTTAAGGAGATGTTTGGGCACAAGATTGTCTATGGTCATGTTTACAGCACTGCTGTAGTTACTTGCTGCATAATTTGAGTTTCAGATGCATAAGTGGATGTGGTTATATAATTTCCTGAGGCATCTATTTATACTTCAGTTAATGTTTCTTATCTCTGTCTCATAGTAATTGCTACACTCTTTGCGACTGACATATTTTCCATGACATTTTTTAGGCTTGCCACCATTGCTATATCTAATGAAGTTTAATTTTGATATGCACGTGACCAGCATGGACATGTAATATGGCTCTAAAAAGTTTACCAGCCTAACCTTCATCTCCTTGTGCCATAGGAGTGCAGGCATAAAGGTTTTATCAATGTACCTCTAGACATTTGGCACTTGCATTAAATTTTAACTGATCATTTTTAGTGAATTATATAATTTCTCTTGTTACAGGAACTCTCTAGTGCAGGAGTGGGGAGAAAAATGACAGATGTCCTCCATCAATTTGCCACTTTTTCAGTTCAATTCAGCCTATAATTGTGCATATGCTGATGATGTGTTGTCTAAGGAAGATAAGAACTGTGTTAGGAAATTGCTTTAATGTTACTGGAGATAATTGAGAACTGCTGCTTTGCAGGGGAATATTTACCCCTGGAACCTACAGTGGGACTTTATGCTGCTGTCTCCAAACAATGATGGAAAACAAAGTGCATAAATCTTTGCTAGCTGGTAACTAGTGATGTGTTGTAATGAATGATTTAGTGGGCTTTTCACAGTACAAATTTCAGTAGTACCCCAGAGGCAGTTAGTGTCTAAGAATAAATGTATACATTTTGTTAGTCATTGTTTTCTTTGTGAAAACTAGTACAGTGTTTTGCAACCAGTTATAAACCAATCTGAGTGACAATGGCCAAGTTCTGCTGCTCTGTTCTGGTCTTATATTCTGCCTATCGTTGTAGTAGCCTAACACCAACCTATAAAGCATTACTGCAAGATATCCTTACAAAAGAATTTTGCAGTGTTTAATAATATCTAATGACTTTATTTAATGTAAAGAATTTTTAATATTTGTAACGTGAGACCTGGTCAGTCAGAATTACAAAGCTTTAAATTCCCTTCTGGAAATGAAATTCAAGGCAGTGGTTTGTAGCCACAATTATTTATGAGTGTATGGATCATGTTTATAACTCCACTGACTTCATATACATGAACAATCTAGATAAGTAATTAGCAAAATTACATGAATTGTGCTGTGTATTCCAACTGCAAATAACACTGTTGCAAAAATGACTCCCAATAGACAGATTGGGGTGGATTTCTTGCATAAATATAATATACAGACTCTCACCCTTGCTTTTGTTTTCTTTCTAACTACTATCCTAACATCCAATGTTTAAAAGCCTAGATATATTGAAACCTAGGTCCTCCCACCAAGATTAAAGGACTGTACTTGCATAGACCTATGATTCTATCAATTTTAACGTCTCTTATCTGAGACAGCAACTTTAGGAAGGACTCCATAGGTTCACTAACAAGTATAAGTACAAAGTAGTCTTTTTAGACTGTGTGGAAATGAGATTAGAGCTGATCTAACAAGAAGCAAATCTCTTCTTCCCGTCAGTCTTGTTCTTTGCTTCTAGGTAATTATACAAGTTGAATTAATCAGCACAGTATATTGCTTGGTTTTCAGGCAATTTCCAGTAGAAGACTCTCCTTGGTATAAATAAGTACATGTGTGCTGTATACTTGCTGGCAATCACATGGGGATCCTTATTTCTTTCCCTCGTGTGCACTGCAATGCTGAAAATAAAATCATATGATCTAAATATTTGCATATCCCATATTACTGGACTGAAATGAATGAGGGTCTTTCTGACAATTTTTCACTATTTGAATCTTCTCACAAAATACCGTATCCAATAAGGGCAGTGAAATTATAAGATCTGAAAAAGAAAAAGTAGTGTGTGACTGGTCACACTTCTTCCAGCAAGGATTTTCTCTAGTATAAATCAAAATTTATTCATATAAAATCTGGAATTACTTTACATAACCAGAAATTAAGAGACATATTTCTTGTACCAAATCTTCGTCCATGGGTTAAAGCAGAAATACGAGTATCCTTACAGTAGACCAATTGAAGGTTTCACTACAAAATGTATTTATGACTGTAAGTAATCAGAAATGTAGTGCATTTGCAGAACTGTATGAAAAGCCTGAAGTGAGTTAGAGGGTGCTAATGGTTTATGAATCAATGTATAAATGTCAGTGAATTAACAAATCAAATTGGTAACTACAGTGAGCCTATTGGTATACCCCTCCACACTCACATTATAGGTCAAAAAGCAATTGCAAAAAATCCACGTTCTTGATAACAGAATTGAAATGAGAACATTTAGTCGAAAGGGAATGTCCAAAAACTCATTTTTGTGTGTGTGCTATTTTCACAAATAATAATACAGAAATGAAAATGAACTCTTCAGTTTTTAATAACAAATGTGAAAATGAATTGACATTCCATAAACAGCAAAAATTATCACATTGTTTGAGCTAAGTTTCTTGATTTATCTTGGTGGCTAACATGCCATCCTGTAGATAAACTCATGCATGTGTTTCATATGTCTGAGTGTGTGGGCCCAGAAGAATAATAAAAGTAAATCCAGCAAAATAACTATCTACTTCTAGCCCAAGTGCAAGAACTAAAACTGTTACAATAATTATATAATTCTTAATGAAGCTGCAGCTTCACAATATTGGATTTTTCCATTTACAAACCAAATTTGGAGTACATAGTGGTAGGACGTTGTGAGGCTCTTCAGAAAGTACAGCAGAACTCTGAAGAATACTGTAATGAAGTGAGTATTAGTATTACAAGTTATTTATCTATTGCTTGTTACAGAGAGAGTTATAGGCAGCCATGGTTGGTTTCAAAGCATTTTGTTTTCCATTATAGCAATATAAATCAGGCATGTTTTCTCATGAGCATTTCAGTACATATAGACTATTGTTCCTAAGCAGAATGTACTCCACATGACTTGGATTTAACAATATCTAAGATTTTTATTTTTATTTTCCCTAAAGCTTAAGAATGATTCGGGTGTACTCATGGAATGTACTCATTCCATGCCAAAGCAATAGAAGTTGCTTTGATTTCCCTCTACCTGATCCTGTTGTGACTAAGGTATTATTCCTATGCAATGCAAACCAGTATTTTTTAATATATATGACATTGGTTCCTTCCACATCTATTTAAAATAAATAAATAAAATAAATAAATAAATAAATAGGAAACAGACTCTTTCCACAGCTGAGGCCAAGTTCTGTGAAATTCTGTATACTTTAAATTCCAAAGTCAAATCAATAGGTTTTGAACATGGTAACTGTTTTGCAGGGTCTCCACATATATTTAAACTGACAGACATGGCTTGCAGCTATCTTCATTCAAAGGAGCAAGAACCATCACCCATCGTATTGTTAGGTTTTTGAGTGAGAAAGATTTTATTTCAAAATGTAGTATGACCTAAAATATAAACCTGAGACGGTTAGAAATAAAACTCTTACCAAAGATCAAATTTTCTGATGCTGTCCTTTTTGCTTAGTCGTAGCTGCATAGTCCACAACACAAAAGCAACAAGTAATAAAAGTCATTAGAATGGACAGCAACTTGGCTGTTATACAATGAGAATCTCCCTTGGTAAATGTTGATACGAATTATTAAATGAAACAGTGGCAAAATGTAGTCTGTCAAAAGCAGTTTCCTTCTAGAGTCATGGGAGGAATTAAAATTTATTTCAAAGGAAGGGTTTTCTGCATGTCTTCAACATCTCGCTTTGCTTGAGTTACACAGGTTGTCTGTACTAAAACTACACAAATCAATTTCCCAAATAAAGAATGCATATTGGAATAGTTTTTAGAATCTGAGGGTCATCTCAGCAGTTTCTCCTACATATCTGAAATTTCCCTTCTTATCTGGTTCCTGGAGAGAAGATATTGTAATATTATAGTGAGTGTGATTCTAGTGGGCTGTAAGTATGGCATCCAGTTACAGATTTGATGTTTAGAGTATTTGTCAGTGCTACAATATATGCTCTGTAATTTGAACACGTGGGTCTGCTCTACAGTTGGTTTGTACTGACACAATTTTCTTGGCTTTAATTAACTCATCATTGGATGAGTTATACTAGTTTAGGATGTAGACCACAGAATGAACAGTCAAGTGTTTATCTGATTTCTAGATTAGCTTTCCAGAGTAGCAAAGATTAAAGAGAATGACAGATATTAAGGATGAAACAATTCTGCTTAGATTTAATGCAAAGTCATTAATTTTATCATTGACGTTATGTTCAGAATTGGTTGAAAATTTTGGAAAAAATAAAACATTTTGATTTGGTGAAGAGGGACATCTAAAGTGATACAGAATTACTTAGTTGCTTCCCCAAATAACATTTTGATTGGAGTCAAAGCCTGTGACTGAATACCAGCCCATTGTTATATGCAACTGATAATTAATGCATGGCTAACAGCACTGAAATAGATGAGAACAACCAAGTGATTCTCTACTTAATATATATGACTAAAGTTGCTGGAGTCAAAGGCCTAGGTGATGCTTTGGCCCTCAGCAAAACCAATAGAATAATTTCCACTGACATCAAAGGAGCAGGGATACTTCTTCTGATTACCCTTTCCATATTCCTTATGGTTTATTAGGACTTCATTCAAGCACATCATTGGGCAGTTACTAACTTTTGAATATGATTATGAGCACTCTATGTTTCCTCTCTTATGAAAAAGAGCATTCATCCCATCAAAGACCACATATAAATACTTAACTTGTGATCTGATTGCTATTTTTAACAGCAAAGTCCTACAAGATGCCTAGAAAGTGATATATCCTTTTCTCCTGCTCAGTGCACTGATGAAAAATACCTGCTGAGAAGCATAACACTCCAAAGCCAGACATAAATGCTATAGATATATGGAATCTAAGCTAATACATATGAGTTATGTGTATAATTTAGACTCAGTACTGCATGTTGTCTTATATCAGTGGAAAAACAAAAAGAAACAAACAAAAAAAAATCCCCATGTGTAATAATAGCTTTGAACTTAAATGATCTAAAAGCAGTCTTTGATCTCTGAGCAACCTGATCTAGTGGGAGGTGTCCTTGTCAGTGGCAGTGGGGTTGGAATTAGATGTTCTTTGAGAGTCTCTTCTAACCCAAACCATTTTATTATTCTTTGAAAAGTTTGTATAACCACGTGCAATTTTGTATATGGCCGTTTTGCTACATAGATTTCAGGGACCATTCAGACTTGAATTCCTCACAGACTGTAATACATACTTAAAAGTGATTGTACTTGGACAATCATAAAAATCAGTTAGAAACACTGAATATTGAGATATTTGTCTCACTAGCTGGAATGCGATACTTACTCTTTTAGCTATTGTTTCAAATAAGCAGAACATCAGAACATTTTTTTCTAAGATCAAAACATATTACAGTCTCCACAAAATTATTGAGGCCTCATTTTTAGGCAAAAATAAAAATAGCTTTGACAAAGTGCTAATGTATTAGTTTTGAAAATAAGCCTGCAGTGATGGGGCTGGTACAGCTGGCATAAGGAAACTTTTATGTTACTGAAATTAAGTTAATTAACCAAGTTTGGTCTCATTTGGCATAGCAAAAGGAACGACTAGGGTTGAGTCTTACTGTAGGGTTCATATCTTCACCTTTGACAAAGAATGCAAAGACTGCAACATCATTGTCTTCAATAGGAGCTGTGGGTGAGGAGATAATGGGAACACACAGCGTTGAAATAGAAGCAGTAGTCTATTTAACACTGACAGAATTGATGTCCAGGCACTTATTCATAAAATCTGTTATATATATCCTAGATCTAATAACCATAGGCCCAATTCGCTAAACCCTTACAAAAGTCCAATTTTCCATTCACTTCAGGAAACTACATTCATACAAGAGAAATACATATGCTGTGGCCAACAGTTTAAATCGCTGTAGAAATGATACCATAATAGTTTATGGTATTGAATGCTACATGCATCCAGTTCTTCCTTTCCCTTTTTCTCTCTTACTCCCGTTGCACACTTCCTCAAGCTCTTCTTCCTTCCTTATAGGCCTAAACGCAGTAAATAATCTTAAAATAAAACTTATTGCTAAGGAATTAATACCTTGCTGACATAAACTGCTACACTGCACACAAGTTAGGGAGGTATATTTTATATTTGCATGGTTTAGGTGGCATTAATAACATCAATATTTATATCGCCATAAGCTTAGCTTGCACTAGAGTGTCATTTATATAGTATTATGTTTCCTCCAAACACTCTTGTCAAATTCCTTTCTTGCTTTTTGAAGGTAAACACACAGCACTACAAAGACTTATGTTTGTCATTTCCAGTATTTTTAATGCTATATCTATAAAAATAATGACCTTTATGCAGCCATCTGTGGCTCTATGCAGTGCCTTCAAACTCAGAGGTTCTTTGAGATTATTAATAGCAATAACATTATCTCAGTAATGTGAGAACTGTAGCTGTCCATATAGAATGTCACTGGTAAAACTGCACTGGAAAATATGCCCATCTGCATTGGTTAAAAATATAAGTATTAAATCAAAGCATCACTTCTATTTCAGATACTTCCCAAACATTTTGAGCAAAACTCTGGAGAGTTGTGATAATCAGAAAATTATTAGGGTTATAAAGGAAATATTGGAGATGTCCAAGTTAGGCTTCCACTGATTTTTAAGTGTCGTTGCAAAAACATTAGGAGATTTGGTGCTTGCAAATCTTTGTGATAAACTTATCAAGTATAATAAGAATAAACAAGCAAGAATAAAAGGAAGTTATTTTAAGCAAATACCTGAAAGGCTTTGTTGCCATCAAAATAAGATTTAAATCTGCTGGAGGATTTGAGTTTCTCCAGACTGAACACAAATATAATAGTTTCATTTCATTGACTTTGTTTCCCAGTTTACAAGGATTTAGGACAGAGAATGTTATCATCGTTTATTAGTATGAGCCCCTTACAAACAAACAAATGTTGTTAAAACATTTCCAGATCAGCTACATAAATAGTGTACATTATCATCATGCTCTTTGGTGCAAATAGCCTGAAATGAGATCTGCCTTTCTACACAAATTTTATTTAGAGTTTGCTTGATTCAATTTTGATATTATACTGTCATTTTCATTCTCTGTAATACGTTAATGCTATGCTGAAGCTATTTAAAAGGATTATAGTGTCAATAAATTTTAAATCATGCTACTTGCCTAAGCTTATGTTATTGAAATAATGCATGATGAGCACTTTTGTGAAATCATGTGAAATCAAGTACCATACTGGGCAAAAACTATCACCAGCACCACTGACAAAACAGCCTTTAAAAGTTTAGTAACTGAAGAGCTATTTAGCTCAATGATGCTTTAGTGATTAGAGAATGGAGAAGTGTATTGCAGAAGCTGCTGTAGAATTCCGTTTCTGCAAAAAAGACATTGGGAACTTCATGTTGGCTTCAAACAGCTCAGTCAGCTCCTGGGTCTTATTCCTTCTGGCTCTGCCTCTGACTTACTGAGCCTACATGGTCAAGTCATTTAACCTTTGGTCCTCTTTGGTTAAGAATACTGACCTACCCCTTAAGGTTTCTTCAAAGCTCTGTTGATGAATCATCTACTATCTGCAAAACACTTACAGATGCAGCTGTGAAAAATGATCTTTGTATGAAATGTCACATAAAAGTAGACACCTCGAATTCTTCAAAATTTAAGTCAACAGCAAAAAGGTTTCATGTTTTCTTGTTTTTTTCAAGAGAAATCTGCATTTTTCTTCAGAGAGAAGATTGTTAATATCATAAGGAGATACTGGTACAAAACAGAATATTAGCTCAGAAGGAAGATGACCAAAATAAGCTAATATTGTTAATTATAATATATAATTATAATATAATATTATTATAATATTATATAATATATAATTTAAAATAAGCTATTAGATAGAGAGAGAGAAATTGAATATTCCAAAGTATCCTTTTTATTATATCCAAACAGGGGCCAATATAAAGAATACTATAAAATAGACGAGCTTTCCTACTGAACTCAGTGTCACATTCATAAAGACAAATGTTTATAATCAGGACAAATATTTGATATTCATATGGGTAATGAGACATACTTAGCTGAAAAATGTATATTTTACAGGTATAAGGATATGTGCCTATGTGAGTGAGTGAATAAGACAGTTGTTAATTATTCAGAAGCTAAATAGAAACTAAGAAACTACTGAACAATTATGTGAACAGTTAGAGTTTAGGATCTCTTTAGTGTTTTAGTCTTTAGGACTTCTGAAGCATCTGGTGATGGCCACTGTGTTTGGTCTGGCTTGCCCTTCTTCTCCCTTCTTTCATGTATAGCATATGTTTTCAATATGAAGCAATTCATTTTTCATTTTTCTAGTACGGATCGTGCAACTTAATAAGCTTTTAAAAATGTTATATTATCTTTTTTTTTTTCTTCATATGTTTTAGCACTAATTCTCTCACTCTGTCCAATACCGTGTAGCCTTTTCAATGTCTACTTACCAGAGTTAGTACCCCTTAACATGTGTTTATCTGAGTTGCTATTCTGCATTACTGATGTACATCTTGTACAGATTATTCATACATACATAAATGTACCTGCACAGAAATATTATCTGTACTGCATACTTTTCTTGCTAGAATTTTCAGCCTATGTAACATTTTCTGTTTCTCAGCTGCTTTCATGAATTATGAAGCTAATAATAAATAAAATTGTAATAAAATTGTAGCAATTTTTGCCACTGTAGAATTAGTGTGTAACAATAGTAAGTAAAATAATTTATTATCATAGAACAACAGCAAAAAGGTATGATGACTATAATGATTTAATCTAGATTCAGTCATAGAAAACGCCTAAACATATGAGAGCCATTCACACAGAAGAACTAGCAAGAGACCCAAGAGGGTTGGCATTTGCAAATTTGGTTATGAGATTACAATGTCATTTGTTGCTGTTACAACGACACAGATAGTGCTTTTTTTTTTTCTTTTTCTTTTTTTTTTTCCAAAGCACCACATAAATGTAAGCAAATCAAACCTCCTAACATGCTTTGAGTGACACATATTTCTTTATCTCTATTGCAGGGAAAATGGTTCAAGAGAGATGTTTATAACTCTTTCCAAGAGAGTGAAATTAGTTTCAATATCAGGGTTGAAACTATGTTACTGAGTTTTCCGTGAAGATGACACTGAAAAATGCAAAGGCAGAAAATCTAATAGAAACATGTATTTAAAAACTGATGTTCTGTCATCTGAGAATGCAGCAAGACTTAAGGATACATAAATTTCACCCTGGCAATAAGGAATATTTGAAACAGTAACTCCTGAAGCAACTTTTATAATTAAGGTGAGAATAGCTCACAAAAAAAGAGTATGAAAAAGAGGGAGGAGAAAAAAGGAAGTGATTGTCTTTGTTATGGTGGCTATCAGTGCTTTAACTTAACCATATGCAAGGACTTGAAACACGTTTTGAGAAAAGTGTTTAAGAACATAGATATCAGTGAAAACTGGGATGAAGTGAAATCTTCATTAGTGAAAGACGGAGGGAGGAGTCATGCTAGGGTAGCCTGAGAGATGTTTAACAAGATAACTGTTCTTCTGGAAGAAAATTATAATAGACCTTTGCTACCTGGACTTCAAGAGAACATCTGATATGGAGAAATTATTTAGCCTCAGAAAGAGACTTACAGACTTAGGAGACGTAGAAACAATTAGTTTTCTAAGTCTAAAACAGCTAAAAGGAAGAGAAATAAAAGGAAATAAATCATTCCAACCAAAACCATTCTATGATTCCATGATTTGTCTTCAGAGATATTATTAGCAGAATTCCTCTTGCATTACCTTTGGGGCTGATGAATGTTAGTATGTTCATTCAGGACTTTAGTTTATTAGGAACAAAATCAACCAATGACAAAAATTTAAGAGAAATTCTAGTTAGAGAAGGGCATGGTAGTGATATATGAGAACTCCTTGACAGTTATAAGACATAAATAACAGATATATGATGAAATACAACAAAAAAAATTGATATGTTTGGTATTGGTACATTTATATGGCTAATTAAACAAAAAGTGTAACTTGCAGGCTAGGAAAACAGCAGATGGAACAGAAGACTTGGATATGTGCGTCAGTCACAGAAGACTTGTGTGACTTGGCCATGATCGAGAGAGAAAGAGAGAGAAAGGAAAGAAGAGAAAGAGAGAGAAAGGGAATGAGAGAAGGAAAACATATTATGTATGAAACTCAGTTTTGCTTGTATTTAATGAAACCTCACTGGTTAATAATAGGAACCTTGTAGTGGGTATTAGAAAAGATGTTTGAACTGTAGCAGGTACAGAAACCATCTTCTTTTGTAATTAGGGGAATGAAGAACCTATTTTACATGAGGGGACTGAAAGAGCTGGACTTAGGCTAGCAAAATAATAGCTGAGAAAATGTGAGATTGCTTTCTATAAATATACGGGAAGCAGGAGGATGATGAGCTATTTTTGTTAAGGGACAAGGTTACACAAGAACAAATGAATATAAACTAGCTATGAGTGCATTTATTCTGTAAATTCATAAAAAGGGTTTTAAGATGGAGCTCAAATTAGATGAATGGGATTATATGACATGATTACTTATGATAGCAGGGAATTGGATTCACTGACCCAGGATGTCTCCTCTAGTTCTACAGCATGTGCTCATACAAATTGCAGTTCTGTGCTTGAACCAGTAGATCACCTATTTCTGTGATTAGTTGCTTCCTCTGTTGAGATCTTTGTTCAACATTGCCTAAAGTCTATTCAATTTTCACTTCCAGCAGCGATGCAGTTAGGGAGACAATTTCTTGGATTTTTTTTCCTCCCTCCCTCTTTTATCTATAAGGAAAATAAAGTTACACTTCTGCATTTTACATTGAATTTTCAAGCTTTGCTTCATGTTTTTTTTTTTTTCTTTTTTTCAGAAAAACAGATCAAGGTGAGTGAAAGCAACAAAGTATAGGAAAAGTAGGTGGTAAACTTTCTGAGCACAAATTACGTATCAGTAGGTAACAGCAGCAACCAGTTTTACAGCTACTGTAGCATTACTTCAAATATGAACAGTAATGTATACATGCATGATACATTTTAATTTTGGTGTAAATGACATTAACAGCTAGTTTGATTTAACTTTAGATAAGTATTTCATTTTTACAGATGTCTAGGAAATTCAAATGCAAAGATGCAAATATTTCTCTGTACATATTTTATGTATAAGTTCCACTGATTCCACAAAATTTTCTTGCTTTCCCGGCTCACTGAGCTGGTGCTGTGTGTGACCTGGTGCCTTGGAGTGCTGTGTTGGCTCTGATGACCTAACTGGCTCTAGTGAGCAACATGATCAAGGTGCATCTGCTCATCTTTGTGACTCAGATTTCTTTCTTGATAAATGGCGTATAAAGAATTCTCTTCTCAGTTACATCCATTGTTGATAATTTGCTTAGTGTGTAAGCTACAAACAACTAGGTAAAACTGTCCATTAGGCTGAAGAATTAACATCATTCCTTGGGCATGATGTTGCAAGAACTCATTAGTCAAATTAAAATTATCTGCAATTGATCAAATGCTGTAAGTAAACATTTCTTTACCAGATTGAAAGTTTCTCTTTGGGGTCTGAAAAAAAAGAAATATTTGAAACATAGGTGAGTGATTTGGAAAAGTGATAGCAGAAAGAAAGGAAATTCTGTGAAGAGTTAAACAACTGTTAAGTCTTATTTATCCACTGTGAATTGTCAAGGCTATTAGTCAGACATAGTGGCAATCTACTGATAATGTTCAGAATTCCATCTCTATCTTCCTGCTGCTGAGCATGTGCTAGATCTGACTGGTATTGTCTGGCATGTTAGAAGAATACAAGTAAGAGAGCAGCAATGCAGAAAAATTCAAACTTGTGTGTTGCATTATGCCCTGTCAATCACATAGAATATGGTCTGACACAGCACGGTATTCGTACCCAGCTGGTCTCAAGGGCTTAAAATTCTTAAAAGGAAAATTTCTACTGAGCAAAGTTATTAAGAGTTTCATATGAATAAGAAGTGAAGGATGTGGCCCTTTAGAAACAATGGTGTGCCAAGAGATTCCTGTGTCTTTGTCAATTTAAAATGATGGCAAGCAGTAGCAGCATATTTATTGTATAATAGTAACTATATTAATAGCCACCACATAACAGCTGAAAAACATTCCTTTTCTATCTGGTCACATAGCCTCAGTACATTAGCAAAGGTTTGAGAACAGAAGATGACAGGCTTTCATAGAGAATCATGCTGTTATAATAACACTCTCTCCTGTGCCATAGCTTCTGGCACTAGAACCCAGCATCCCATTATAAATTGCTGACACCAGTTGTGGTATAGCATTAATACTATATCTTTAACCCTTTTGATAACATTCTTCTGGATAAGCTTGTAACAGAAAGGGAAAAAAAAAAACTTCTCAGGAAAATATATGCATTTGTATACATACACATGCACTGTGTTTCTTGCTCACAAATTTCAGAAGAGAGATTTCAGATTTTCCTTTGAACCCTCATCACTTTTTCATAATGATGATATTAATGCTGATAGTTCTTTACTTTTCCTTTATTAGTCAAAGAGAAATTAGATTTTGTATATTTAAAACGAAGGTCATCCTTTAGCATTTCCTGGTTAAGTCTTTTTACATCAATGTGTTAATTTCAGTAATAACAGAATTTAATAGGGGAGAGGGAAAACTGCTTTTAAGCTGTTCCAAGAGAGTTTTCTCATATATTGGTTACCGTAATGCCTTTCCCTATATCAATCCTAAATCACACTTCTTCTCCGTTTAACTCTATGTAGCTTTAAGTTGTATCTGTTACTTTGAAACACACTGTCATTTTCATAGGCATTTGAGTCTACTGATTCTTGATTCATAAAGTAATCCATCTAATTATAGATATGACTGAATGCAAAGTAAGAAAGAATGCATGCAGAATGGAAGCCAAGCTTTGTTGGGTTGTAAGAGGGCCAAGATGTTTGAAATATCAATTTACAAGTTACAGATAAATTTCTGAACTTCACTACAAGGTGAAACAGGAGAGAAAAGCAACGTGTGGTTAGTGAACTTAATATTGACCAAATCTGATTTTATTAACCTAGAATCATAAATCTAATCACAAGTCAGAGAGAAGTCTTTTATGTTAAATGAATGCTTGATTTTAATTCTTTCTGTTCTACTCCTTAAGAAACTCAGCTTTTTGTAGACAATCTGGTAAATGAAAACTTTCATTCATTTCATCTTTTCCTTGCATATGTAGCCTGCTCTGCAGCACAGTTCTGCCTGGTGTGCAAAATTAGTTCTCACACCATATACTGAAGATCCCCAGACACACTGAGTCTCACTGTTTCTGCAGCCCCCTCTAGCATGGAAATGATGCCTTCTGATATTTATTTGTCTAAAGTTAAATTCAGAGATGATAACATAATAATACAAGTTGATTAGATTTTCTGCTCCTTTTACCCGGTTCACTGGCAGAAATTTTGTTATATGTAGCTTGGCCCAAATATATTCTTGGCATAATTCTGTTAAATCCTGTTTATTTTTTACATCAAATTCTACTCTTATGTAGGGGGTCTGATTTGATATGGGATTTAACTTGCAAGATGTTGGATAAGAGAATAGAAGTTATAAGATATATTGGTTTAAATTGCCAAGACTGACATATTCAGCCCTGAATGTGTCGTATTTTCTTTCAGTACACATACAATGTGAAGAGATAGAAGAAAACTGAAAGATTTTTTTTTTTCCTGTAAAATTGTATTTAATGTACAGCCAGCTATAACCAGGGCTCATCTGGATTACAATATTATTTTTATGTTTGCTTGGAAAAGCATAGAGTTGTTCATACATATCTTCCATGTTCTCTTTGTTCTAACAAGAAGAGAAAAAAATTGTTCCAAGAAGACAATTATCTGCTAACAACACACAGTATACAAACACAAAGTATCACTTTGATTCATCTCCAGAAAATAATACAGTATCTTCCATCCTGCACCATCACGGAGGGGTATGCCACTATTCCTGGAGGTGATGATAGGCTACCAGGCTTCCTAAGCCGCTTGGACTTCTGTCACTCCTTTTCACACCAGCTCTATTTTTACCTTTTGAGAACTCTGCCGAAATCCAAGAACCCCATTCCTTTGTAAACTGCAAAATTCTGCAGTGTTTTTGCTATCCCCTATTGCAATTCCAGTTACTGTTTGATTTCTGCCGATTTTTTTTTTTTTTCATGTTCGCTAGGTCTCACTTCCCCGTCTTTTCAGTTCTTTCCTAAATTAGAAAGGGTATATGTCCGCTGCAGGGCTTGGGGATTTAGCTAGAGCGCTCCCATTAACGTTAACGGAGATAATAGGTAAATCTGTGGGCAGCACACTGAAATCTCCCCCCCAGTCCCCCATTCTCTCCCCCCATTTTTTTTTCTTCTGAAAAGTGATGTGTGATTAATTTTTCTTTGATACTGTATTAAGAAGGATAAGAACAAAGATGTTTAAATGGCTTCCAGTTTTAATACAGAGTAGAAAATATACTAAGATGTCTATACATTGGTCTGTATTTACCCACCTTGTCATTTTAGTGAGTAGAAAAGATTTGTTTTCACCTTTTTTCAGTGATTAACTATTGTATTGCTGATTTATCAGACTGAAGGCCTAGAACAATGGAAGTGTCATAGAGGAAATGCACCATAAGCACTGTAGAAATATGAGTGATGTTTTTATCCTCCGTTCACACATACATATTGTCTTTATCCCTCAACATAGCCCAGAGCGATTTTTCTGTGAATAAGTAGATAATTTCATCTCCATGCTTATTTGCCTTTTTTGGCTTTACAAGGGAACAGTTCTTACAAATGGGAACTGTGATTTTTACTGCGCACACCCGTCCAGTGATTACTCTGTTGGAATCTTCTTACTTACTTCATACAGAACTGCCATCAGCTGGCAATGATGGTTGGATCCAGCTGAGATAGATCTGAAATAATAAGCCAAAGTTTCAGGGATCTTTTATTCTATTTCCAAGCCTTTCACCCAAATAATTTCTCATAATTACATTAATCTAATACCACATCTACAATCTGTATTCTTTTTCTGGCCAGTATTTTCAATTTCAACTCTTATAGGCTGAATCTAGGAGTAGATCATGCAGAAACTATTATAGATCTGTCTGACTTTAATGTAGAAACTAGGACTCACCCCTACATATCTTCCCTACTGCTTTAGGGCAAATCTGCACTGTCCTAGCTCTAAATCCTTGTTATTTTATTTTTGTTCCTCTAAAAATCTGTGACGAGAACTATGTTAAATATTTTAATTAAAAAAATATATATTTTCTTTAATGCTGATTACAAATAGTACTGAGATTTTCCAAGGCATCTCATTTCAGCATTAATAGAATATATACAAATATATATATTCAGATTTATTATTTAGTTAGAAGTAGTTTGTCTGTCGGTGCTAGCTATGTGACCTGGACCCAGCTATGTGAACATGGCTATGGCACCTTGTTGCCAGAAATCATGCCTAGAAAGAAGACTGAATTCAAATCTGTAAGCTTCCAGGTCCTTTTTTCCTGCCTGGTCCCAGATAGCAATGGGGGGGGGGGGGGGGGGGGTGCTGTGGGCAGCTGGCCAAGAGGAGGTGCAATAGCTGATTATCTGCTCCCTGTGAGAAAAGTGTGAGATGGGATCAACTCTCAAACCCATCTAGTCCCAGATCAGGAGTAGGAACATTGTGGTTTGTATTAGCAATGAGAATATCAGCTGTGTTTGAATGGTTTTAGAATTTAATTTCCAATGAAAAATCTAATGATAGTCGTACAGTATAAACGTGTTCAATGTTGTTGATTCAGGCCTTTCCACCAGAAAATATGCACTGCTGGAAAATAAATACTAACCTAGTAAGAAGCATCTGAAATCATATTAGAAATCAAACTACATGTGGCTGCTCAGAATCTCCAAAATACATTCTTCAGTTTTCCATTTGAATTAGTTTGTCTATAATATTTATCTACCCTTTAGTGTTTTTTTTTTTTTTTGACTTGTTTACAATGTGCTTTTAAACATAAAAAGACATAAATCAAATGTTGTGGCAATGCATGCACTGCTAACAGATACTAGTATGAAAAACCTCTTGGTCTCACTCAAGGTTTAGCAACCATACCTCTAAGCTAACTTTGGACTTACTGAGATCAAAATAATTTTTCTTTTCTATTTCTTTACAGTCTCTAAGTGGTCGCAAAAATAATTTGGCATTTGGAAAACACTAAGATGTTAACATTGCTATGATTATATGACTGAAATCAGTGAACTTTATTAAAATGTATAGATTTTTGGAATGTAGTCATAGCATTGGTTGCCTCTAACTTTTTGTTAAATAGAATTAGACAATTTTCTTTTCCATGCTTGTTATTCCCACCTGGATTTTGACTCAATATTATAGTGAAAGCTACTTTTAAGTTTTCTGTTTAGGTTGGTAGTTCCTTTACAAAGGATTGCAGTAAGTATTTCTTTCAGAAACTTTCACATCTCCTGATATTAGTCATAAGAGAACCCTAAGTCTTTGTTACAAACAATTCAACTTCTGATTTGCTTGTTATGCAAAGTGTTAAACATTGTCATTTCTGGTCTTTTGTTTCCGAGCCTGTAATCACTATTCTCAGAAAAAGTACAGGATACACCTTTTCCCATCTATTAGAAGCTGCTGGTTATGTTCTGAGAACATCCTTTGTTCTTCAGTGGCCAAAATAGTTGGGGTGGAGGCCAGTCTTCACATGTTATGGGTCTTTCCTGCCCATTAGTCCAAGAGGATTCAGGTGTGCTCAGTGCCCCATCACTGAAACTGGGGACAGCCTTGAGCCTTCCCCATAAAACCACATCTGATATAGGGCCTTGTTTTGTTCTGCTGACACCGTCAATGAAGGAAGTGAGAGAGGAGCTTAAAAGTTTAGAAGAAAAGTTTGGAAGCAATCTATCTATTGCTCATGGCGGGAAAAGTCTGTACAGTCATCAAGATTGGTTTCCAAGTAACTATGTATGTAGCAGTCTTTGAGCAGTCCTTTGTATGTGAAGCATTAAGTACTTCAATAATTTTTAATGTATATATAATTTACCTTATAGAGTAATTAGAGTAATGTTCAGAATTTGTCTTGCTATCCAGTTTTGTTCTGGCAGAACAAAGTAGTAGAATAAGCAGTACCACTTATTCCCAGTTGATAACTCCATCACCGGCCTGGCCACAAAAAAAAAAGGGGGGGGTGGAGGGGTTATCATGGGGTTCGGGTGGGTTTGAGCCAACCATTTACCAGAGGCAACCACTTGGAATCTGCTTACAATTGGTCTCAGATGGCAACTGGCTGTGTAGAGGCTGCTACCAGCCAGAAGGGTTTAAAGCAATCTGAAGTGCCTCTAAATTTTGTAAGTAACAGAACAACATTAAAGCAACAGAGCAGGCATTATCAGTGTATATACATTATATACATTATATACATATATATATTATCAGTATATACAGTGTAATCAAACGATTTATTTATAGAACCTCTGGAGGTAGTAACCTACCAGCAAATGTGAGGCTCTCATCACAAGCGTATATGCTATTTATATCCAGAATTTGTCTGTACTGGTTAGAGACCTTATTTATGTTTATGTTTGTTTTCTCTGTTTTACATATTATTGCATAGGTCCCAGTCATGGTTGTGTGAGGAATTCTACTTGCAGGCATTTTACTTTTAAACATAGGAGATGTTTGATGGTATGCTCTTTCTATACTTTTTCAGTCCTTGACCACTTTTTTATACCTGATTCCTGAAATCCATTTCTGCAGTCTTTTGTGATAAACATTAACACTTACCAATGTCTAATAGCCACTCTCAAAATTTCTTTGTTCAACTTATTATACACAAATATATTCAGTTATGTGCTGCCTACTTTCTGGGTATCCAGTACTCCTTCTTTGATGCCTAGCATCCCCAAACCCAGACATTTAATTAAAAAGAAGCATTTCAAACAAATGCTTTATTAAAATCATTAGGTCAAGAGATTCTTGGCACATTTGGCTCTCATCAGGGGGGTGTCTGTTGGATATTATAACAGATAGAGCATAAATCAAGTTCAACTGAACCTAATGAGCTGGCCTAGCTCTGTGTCTGTGTTTTTACACGTTTTCTAATGTTCATTGTTTTCTTAATTATCCATTTGCTGTTTTTTTAATTATTATTATTTATTATTATTATTAATCTGGTGGTTTATTACTTAATGTTTCTACTGTACTAGAGAGATGAAAAACCCTGTACATTTACTGTAAATGCTAAACATTCTCATTATCTCCTATGGGCATCCTTAAATCCATTTATTTAGTTCAGAAGTCCACTTCCAAAAAGAATGGATTTATTTTCTGTGCTCTTCTCACTGGTGCCATTTTGGAAAAATATCAGCACAGTAAAGGAAACAAAAAGTTCAGTTAAAAAAAAAATCTAAGGGGAACTTAGAGCTGCTGGACACTCAATTACTTTGACATTTAAGATTAAAAAACAAACAAAAAAACCGTAGAAATTCTGTTTTGAACCATTAAGAATCAAGGAAGTATTCAGTTTCCAACCAAATGCAGTTGTTTCAAAAATCCAGATACCATTTAGATTGTATCAGTCATGGGAGGGAGAGAACAGCAGTCAGAAGCCAGTTCACCCTCTCTGAAATCCACAAAAATCTCTTGGACTGGATTGTGCTTCATGCTGGGGACTGAGGAGACAGGGAAAAAGAATACAGAACAAACACCCAGAAGAGAAAGAGGGGAAGAAATGAAGAAATACGGATACATGTGTGGGAGGGGGTGGGGTGGCTTTTTACAGAACAGAGAATATTCAGTACATTGTTCCAGCTAGGTTATTCCTCACCACTTCACTGTTAGCAATGATCTCTTTTTTTAAAAAGGGGAGGAAAAAAAAAAAAGGAAGAAAAAGCACGTTAGAAAATTTGACTGAGGGCAAACAAAATGATATTGATCTTGTAGAAAGATGTGAGGATAAAAGTAGAAAAAAAACACCCCCTAGAACAAGTTAAAATTTTAGCTGAGGAACATTAGCAAAGTTGCTGTAACATGCAGCCTTGTTTTTGTTTTTACTTCAAATTAAATCAAACCATAGCTGTTAGATTTTACACAGTGCATGGTGATGTATTGCATCATCAGATGAGACTTTGGGCTATATTTTCATTTTGATAAGTGAGTCAGACACCTAAATATGAAACTGATGGGGTCCATTTTCTTGTTTGCTTTTGAGAACTTGAAAAAAATCCCTCTGCAGCAATAATTACATGTCAGAATCAATTGACTTTGTGGAAATCAAAGTTTCAGATGTTTTCTTCAAAATATTATTCTTAAGTCTATTATGCTTAATGTCATTCAGAAAAACCCCAAGAAAATTGGAGAAACCAGCCTTTTTTTTTTTTTTCTTTTTTCTTTTTGGTATTGCTTTCTTAATGTGCCGAAAGTACTCTGTTGCAATTTTATTTCCTTGCTATTCCACAAAGTATTAATTGTTTTTAGTGAGCTGTCATTGTTAGCAATGTAACTGTTGCATAAGCTGCAGAGATGTATATCCTGAGTTCTAAAGTGAAATGGAGAAATCAAGTGGTGTGATTGGCATTCCATGCAGTTAACAGCCACTGTAAGTGGTGATGTTGGGACCAGCCCTCCAGGTTCATTGACTTCAGTAATTCTGTCTACTCATGTGCATAAAAATTCTTTCAAGATCACACCCAAGGTTAAATCATGGGAACTTGGAAATGGGAAACTTTGAAAAGTACTTCTGAAAATAAAAAAAAAAAAGGGCCAGCTGAAACTAATGGGAAATATTCCATTGACTTCAAAGGCAGTAGAATAGAATCAGAGCCATGGAGTTTCATACATGAGAAGGGAATTCATGACCATGATTTTCTACTAGTTTCTCAAAACTGTAGTTTAATTACAGAGCACCTTCTGTTACTAGTTTTTTTAGGCATTTATTTCTTGAAATAAAGCTCATTGTCTTGCAGCCTAGCAAAAATAAATTCACCTCCATCCTATTTATAAAATAAATATTAAAAATATTATGGACCCTGATTATTTAAAATTAAGTAATAGAATACCTATCATTCACAATAAATCTGTTTTGTACTATTCTACTAACAACACAAATAACAATTTTGTTGAGAAGGCATACAGGACTAGATGTTACTCTAACATACTAACATACAACATTGGAATGAAAATCAGAATAGTGTTTTTTTTTTTCTTGTTCATTTTTTAAGAGAGGAATAATGTTCACTTTCTCAAATTTCATTACCAGATTGTAGCATCGATTTAAAAAGGTGAATATTTCTTCACAAATCTTAGATAACTTTAGAACTGAGCTTGAAAGAAACCTTTGTAAGGTGCTAAAAATTGTACGGTTCCTTTGTTCCCTCTTAAAATGTCCATATAAGCCCTTAGTCAGGCTTCGGTTTGAAATGTCAAAATATTGTACAGTGTGTTCTCTGCTGGACAAGCACAATAAAATGGCTTCTTTTCATCAAAAAAGAATTTGGCCCTGGAAGCAGAAATTTCTGAAAACTGGAGAGATGCATTTGCATTCCTTTTTTCTTGGTGTTTTGGTTTTAGAATGCTTTGAAAAGTGAATTGAAAGTTGTTCTGTTAAATTCATCTTAAATATTTTTCTATGAACTCTTACAACAGAAAATTGATCTTAGGAATTATGAGCCTTGAACATTAGGGCATAAGCTCTCCGTAGATATTTTGTGACCAGTTGCAAATATTAAGGATACTTTCAATTACTTCTGTAATTTAAAGAACATTGCATTGTATAATTGCAAATAAGTAATGTATTTTAGAAAATCATGATGTTTGCATCAAGAACACTCTAGGAACAGAATTCTAAGAGGTGATATTTTTCAGTAAACTAAATTATGTTTGGTCTCAGATTGAAGATTAAGATGCCTCATTCAATTGTATGACCATAGAAGTTCAAGAAATGGTGGAAGACACAAATGCTTTATTTCTGGCACAAAATTGTCTGTGTGATATTGTTGCATCAAAAGAATAGGATAATCTTCCTATGTGGAATATCCTGGCATTATCAATGTGAGGTATATTTTTGGTGGTGAAGTAAAACAGCTGACATGAGTTCTACCATCTCATTTCAGGCTACATTAAAACCTAGATGCCATAAAATCTGGACACTTGCATATATGTGGGTCTCCATATTTCAGGTCTATATTTGCTTTCTGCTGAGCATAATTGACGCAGTATGTGGAACTTCCCTTTCTGGCTTTGGCTTCACTGTGTCATTCAAAAACCACAGAGGCGAATTCCCTCTGCAATTCAGAAAAGGCAGACTTGCAACTTTTCATCATTTAAAATGACTTTTGTCATCCACTGTCAGAGCAAACAAGGTAAAACCAGCATGGTCACTTTAATAGTTGGTACTTAAAACAAAGATGGATTTTAATAGTTGCTGTGGCTTTCGGCAGTGTGTGTGCACTGTTCTGTCACATAGCACAATAGTTTCCAAACTGCCTTAACCGCAGCATCAGGGGAAGCTGTGTACTTGTTTCCTTGTAACCTTGTAAATCGTACTGTCCGTTTACACACTTTCAATAAACAAAATAATTTCTGCATGTGCTTTCATTAAATTAAATTCCCCACTGTGACACCAGTCTTCTTCCCTATACTTGCATCGAATGACTCTGTCTGAGTTTGGTAGTAAAGGCTGAAGGAAAAAAAGAAAAACAAACAAAACAAAAACAAACAAACAAAAAAAAAACAACAAAAAATACAAAGCTGGAACAGTAAAACCTCAGGCCATTAAGGGCTGTGTCTTCAAAGCTGGATGTCTAAGCAGAAGAATATGTGGTTTCATTGATTGAATGCAGACTAGGAGACAGGAACTTGCAACTTTTAATTTTTCTGGTGCTCCCATCTCTCTTTGCAACCCTTAAGCAACTTCATTTAACTCTGATGAAGATCTAACGCTTCCTTTTTTAGAGTCACAACACCAATCCCAAAGTCCATGGGAGGTTTAAGACACAATTTGAGTTGTCCTTGTTCTGGGCTACTCTGAGGGTGTGGAAAGGCCTCCTGAAGGAAGCTTAGAATAACCTCCCAGTCTAGCATGCTTATGTAAGATCCTAAAGTACTTGGCCTTGCCTTCTTATATCCCATATAGTGCGTCTCATCCTGAATTTCTCAGAAAAGTCCAAGCTGCTCCTGGTATTGTCTGTGCCAGAGCAGTTCTCTCTAAGGAAACTAAACTCTATATTCTGCCACAGTACTATATGCAGTCAACAGCCGAACCCAAAATACACAGCCAAAGTGTCTCAGCTTCTCAACCTGAACTGAAAAAATAAAAGCACTTTTTGAGTTCCAGAAGAAGTTTAATAAAGCTTGTCATGTTGAGATTTTTCAAGGGATTGTTAGCTATCCCTGGGAGCAAAAGCAGCTGAAGCCCAGGACCTTAACTCCCAGGAGAAAATGGAAGGGGCCATGAAAGGATTCACAGCAGGAAGAACAAGCTATACATCAGCTTCTGGCTGATGTATTACCTCTAAGCACCACAGCTGCCTGTGGTTAGCAGGGTCCTGGACTCACTAACCCAGGAGGTCAGTCCCAGTCCTGCATTCCAATCACACACAAATGAACTGGGGACTTAGCCCATCACCTGCTGGCAGCCATCTGGCCATCAGCATGGTCAGGGTTGCAGCTCCAGTGCAGAGCTCTCAAGTCCCAGCCGTACATGTGTAACTGAAAGCTGGGGCAAATATAATTTACTGTATCTTGCATTGTCCAGAAATACCTTCACAAAGTCACCACATGAACCTATGTGGTCTTGCCTTTTGGCTCCTTATTTTGAGGAATCCAAAACCTGAAAAGTGTTTTTTTTTTTTTTTTAAATATATATTAGAAAATTAAAATTGCCTTTATTTCTAACCTAACACTAGCCCAATAAAGCCTGTGGTACTGCCACAAACCAGGTTCTTTCTGTTTGAACACAAACCATCAGAGGACACTTTACCTTATTTGTTTTCAGCCTACCCACATAGCTTCATGGAGAATGCAGTTTTTAGGTGCTTGGCTTCATTTTCCTTTTTATTTTGCTTAGGAGAAATAGAGTTATCATAAATATTCAAGTGGGAAGGCAAGTGGGATAATTGGATTAATCAGTCATATTTACTTAATGCTCACATTGAGTTTAAAAAATACATTCACTGGTTATATACCTGACTGTAGGTTCTGACATGCAGCTGGCTTTGCTAGTCCTGATTTTGTTGTGAATCTCAGGATACTTGGCATTTCTTTTATGGCTCCTTCACGTGGAATCTTGTCGGTTCGGAAGAGCCTGAGCTTTCCCACCATAAGATTCAAGAGTTTGTGATTATAGGGTTGTGAATAGTGCTTGCAAACGTGAATGCTGAAGGTTGTCCGTCCAGGCCACTACAGCATTTCTCAGAAAAATAAATAAATTCAGAAGTTAAACAACAACATTTTGAACTTCTCTGGGCGTGGAGATATTCTACTTGCCTTACATTAGGAGGATGGTCTCACTTTCAGTTCTGTCTTCATCTGCTTCTGGCAGTAAGATGCTTTTCACCCAAAGAGCTTGTCATGGAAAAAATAATATCTAAAGAGAGCCTGAAGAATAGTTTTTGTTTGTTTGTTTGTTTGTTTTCTGTCAGTTTTATGACACTTGTCTCTCCAAGCACACCCTTTATAGGTCTGTCCTGCTGCTCCTGGCTTAGTAGTCAGAGGTTTGGTGCTGGTGTCAGGAAGGAGAAGTATGACTGCTTTAGACACACCTGCCTCCTTTTCACACCATTTCAGACTACTTCCGCTAAGGAATAGCCTTAAGTTAATACTTCATTTTTCATCATACTCATCACCTAATTTAATGACTTATGGCTGGACACTACTTAGTCTGGTTTAGACAGGGTGATCAGAAGGTGAATAGTGATGTATACAATGGCAAGTATGACTGTGCCTACCGTGTTACAAGATGCAATTATCCTTTAGCAGTAGAGCAGCATTTGAACCTTTGTGGATGTGTTAATACTGTATAATCATGCTCACTGTGTCCTTCAGTAGCTGAAGCAAAGGCTGAGCTGACTCTCTGAGAAACATAGCAAATACAGCATGGAAAGGAGATTGTCATTTGTGATTACAAATTTGTAACTGATTTTTTTAAGGAAGGAGAAAATAAGCAAACATTGTTTGCTGTTAGCAAGCATTTACTGACTGCCAGTGCCATCTCTGAAATTTATTTTATTTAGTTCAGTGTATTCAAACAGCAGAAAGAAATTAGAAAAATAGACTTTAAAATGTGTGATTGTTATTATTTAGGCTAACAATGGCAGACAGGAGTAGAAGGTTTTGAAGTGCCTATCCACCAAAAAGGGAGGGATTGATGAAGGTGGATGCTGAGGTATCACTAGCAGTGTTAGTATGAAATTGAAGGTGGGATCAAAAGAAGCGAAGTTGTGAATTTTCTCCGCTTTTGTTTCTTCTTATCACTGTATTTATTCTGTTTTGTTTGGGTTTAGTCAAAAGTATCAAATTTAGAAAGAGCTATCATTTTTGCTAAACTTACTTTACATTGAAGCACAACCAAAGTTGTGGATTCTATAAGTTAGTGAAAGACGAAGCTCTTTCAAGATGCTATATCTCAAAGGAGGTGAAGTGAGCTAGTGAGCAAGGCCTTCCTACAAAGGGTTCTGTTTGACAGTCTTCCCAGCAGTCAAAAAGGAAAAGATACAGCCTAGAAAGTTCACAGACTTTATATAGACTTTATATAGTGGCTGGTCCAATGACCTCTTTCACCAAAGTTTAGTCAGGAGACTAAGAAGAAAGATCCCATCTGTATCATTCGAAGAATACAAATAGAATTAAAAAAAAAAAAAAAAGTAATGATGTTTCTGCAAAGCCTAGAGAAATAAAAATTACAGATATGTTCAAACTGAAACCCTAGATTTAAACCATTCTGAACTTCAAGGCAGTACAATTCTATATACAGACGTTGTGGCTTGGGTTATTCTCTACAGTAAAGGTTCAAAGGTCATTGAAGAGAAGAGTCCAAAACATGATGATATGTTTCAGTTCCTTCTGCGGTCAATACTGCACTATATAAAGTTTCCAGTCCACTAAAGCAGGACATTGCTATTTAGGGAACTAGAGCTTACTGTAGCACTGGCAGCATATTTTTGCATCATTTCAGTTCTCATTTTAAAAACTCATGGCCTTAAAACCAGATAAGAACACTGCACTCTTCATTTTCTTTTTTGTTGCATTTGGAATGCTCAGGAGGAAATAACAATTGCTTTAGATGACATTATTGATCATTTTTGATGTAATATTTTATTTATTGTTATTATCAGCTACCCACAATTTCAAAATGCAGAATCTTAGCTGTGTTGATGAATTTTAATCTATCAGATACCTTACAGGATGGCACTGTATTCAATTTCTGACTTGAACACTTTGCAAATGTAACGGTCAAGTCCATGCATGCTATATTTCCCCTATTGAACTCAGTCCCTAGTTCTGACCATGAAGTGCGACTCACTAAAATGTGAAATTCCCAAACTGAGACAGACCAGCTCAGTACTTTGTCCCCAGCAATGACAAGAAATTATTGGAGCAGCTTTTTTGCCATCCTTTCCCCCAGCAGTGTCCAAAATTTTGGAACACAGTATGTCAGAGGACGCATTCTTACCTCTTCTCTTTAAGGGAACCTGATTAAAGACCAGATTGATGTCCATGAAATTGTTGAATTCATTTTTGAACCTGCTAAAACCGTCTGCCTCCATAGACCCACGTGGAACCAAATTTCAGTTTGCCATCTGCTGTTTAAGGAAGTGCTTTGGTTTATCTGTTTTAAACAGATTTAATAGCAATGAATTTCAGTGGCTCTTGGTATTAAAAACATGCTTTTCATAAAGGAATCTTCCTAATTCAGTGCTTGTTTTTGGACAATGCAAGTCAGGTACTTCCTCAGTGAAGATGGGTGCCTGTGAATTTACAGTTAAATTGCTACAGGTGCCTATGCAAATCATCTTAATTTTTCTTTAATTGCAGCATAGGCCAATGATTTGTGGGATGTGAACTCTGTGACTAAAACAGCTGCAATGAACATGTTTAAATATTGAATGCTTAGTCAGTCCTTACCTGTGCTTTAAAATTATTTGATTATTAGTAATAATAATGAACATTATCACTTTGGCAAGTCTTCCCTCTTTGTATAAGCCCTACACAACAGAAGATTTGAGTAAAATGCATATTGGGGGTGGGGGTGGAGAATAATGCTTAAAATATTTGTAGAGAATGTGGAAACAAAACTTTTCTCCCCTTGGATACAAGATGGTTTTCTGCTTCACTGGAACAGAGGAGGGCAATATCTCCCAAGAGGCTCAAAAGCCTTGAAAATAATTGCTGCTGGGGTGGGTTAGTTTAAGCCTGTGTTTGGATAGAGCATGTGGCAGTATCTCTCAGGGTGAATGGTATTAAGAAAT
This sequence comes from Anser brachyrhynchus, assembly GCF_964034855.1. Taxonomy (NCBI): domain Eukaryota; kingdom Metazoa; phylum Chordata; class Aves; order Anseriformes; family Anatidae; genus Anser; species Anser brachyrhynchus. The sequence continues at coordinate 46,651,450 of NC_137699.1, forward strand.
GCAGTTCATTTTGATTGAACTAGCAAGGAAAGGATTTCTAAAATAATATTATACAGTAAACAAACTCCACTGCTCTGGGCTGAGTTCATTCAAGCTCTTAGGAGTCAGTTAGTTTGTTATCCTCTGGAATAGCTGTAACTGTTTCATTTTTTGTCCTTTATTATTTCAGACCACTTAAAGATAGCTATTTACTATAATGGGTCAGAGAGGTCTAGGTAAGTCTGGAGTGAAATGTCTGATAAATTCCTGCCAAATCCAAACTGAAGGGGTGTGTGGGTTATGTGTGTGTGTGTGTGTGTGGTTGCAGTGTTGTTGTTTTGTTATTTTTGTTTGTTCCCTTTTTCTTGTTCATTTTCCTTTTTCTTTTTGCCCTTTATGCAAAAGGGTTGTATAGAGGTCGGAATAGACTGGCAGAGGTAAAACTGGTGAAAATACCGTATATTGGATTTAGAGTTAATGCTGGTTTTATGACCCATTTCACTGGGTTACAACAAATGTATGCCCTATTAGCAAAAGTAAAGAACCCATGCCTTTAGTATATAAAATTTTGGTGTAGACATAGGTCAAGATCCTAGATGCATGAGAAGGTATGCATAATTAGCACTTAACTCAGTTTTTAGTCCAAGAAAATAACACATCAGCAAACTCCCAAATCCCTCAGAAGATCTTCATATGAGGTCCAATTAAAGTATCCAGAGGTCTACCCAGAAAACATGAAAGACTGTCTTCTCATTTGATTCATACAGTGACCTGAATAGATAGACTGCTCTGCATTCAGAAGAAAACAATAATTGCATTTCTGAGCAGGTGTATTTTGCTGCCTGTGGAATAGCTTAAAACTCTACCTCACATTTTTTTCCTATTTGTCCTTCAGGCCCTCTCTTTGGTTTTATTCTGCATTGCCTCTCTGCCTTCCTGGACTCATTCAAGATATCTAGTTTTGTACAAGCACAAAAAGCTGGTAAGAACACTGCTGTGATACCTTGCAGTAACAACTATGCTGAAAAATAGCACGAGGAGACATATTGATAAGGAATCTGTTTGCCTGAAATGCTTTGGCACATGTCAGATGGAATTTGCTTTTGGGCCGAAGGCCAACTCCAGGCTTCTGCACCTCTTAGGACCCACTTAAAAGCTATTAAGAGAGTTTAAGTGGTGCACAAGTGTCTTGTTGGCTGTCTGCACAATGCTAAAGATCACCCACTGTGAAACATTAATGGGAGAGGACTGTTTTTTTTTTTTTTTCTCTACTGCTGGTAGGTGTCATTTGTGAGTCTGCTGGCAATTTTGATCTCGCTGATGCAACCACACACAGACCTCAAAGGCAATGGAGAGAAGTGGAAAAACAAAGCTGAGTTGCTTTCAGTGCTCTCTTCTACCTTTGTCAGGATTCATTAAATGTGACAGCTTTATGCTTCCTAAGTGAAATAAGCCTAGGAGAGCTCTTTAAGAAAAATATTTAGAGCAGTTATTGGGAAAATATAATTACAGAAAGTTTTGGATGGTATATCAGGGGTTTATTCTGCTCTGAGTTGCTTCTTCATAAACACATGTAGATGGCAGACTCTTTCCTGTCACTCAGTACATTGTGGAGAAAATTAGATGCTTACTTATTGCCTTTACTGTATCCTGTTTCCTCTGTTCATGGTCAGAAGATTTGTGATGCTATATGGCATGTAAAACTATTCACACAGAATATTCTGTCCCACAGCCATTAGTGTGAGGCAGAAAAAAAAAAAAAACAAAACAAAACACTGGTCGGAAACCACATTTCCAGCTTCTGGAAATAAAATGCTTGCGTGGTTCTCCTTTGTCTTTGTGCATACCCTGTGTAGGCAGTATCTCTGCTCCTTCAAGGAAGAAGTAGAGTGGGAGAAATATGGAGAAGTGACTTTAATCACAGCTTCAGATGTAAATACCATTTCTTCTTCTGCTTTGCCTTTTCTTCCCAGGGGAACTGAGCTGCTGCCAGAAATTAAAGGTAGCTAATAGTTCCTCGGATGATGTAAACTGCTGCAGCCAGTGTTTAAACATGTAATCTGTATTCCTTCATCCTGCAGGAGCAGTGCTCCTTACATTGCCTTTATTTATTACTTTGTTATCCCTTAAGGCCTCTCATGATCTTCTTGTGCTTTTAATTCCAAGGCTGGGAATCATTGGGTCAGAAATGTCTATTTACTATTTCTAGCTTGTCCTTACTTATATTTGTATCTAGAGCTGAAACTTCCCTGTGTTAGAATCTGTGCAGTCCAATTCAGCCTCCCTTTCTCAATTAGCTTTGATGTTAAATGTGAAATCTGAATGACTGTCTCAGAAATGTAGTGCTATAACCTTTCACCAAAGGAGAACCAAAATGGAGTTAAGTGCCAAAAAAGTCTGTTCTCTGTCAGAATCAGGATTTATATTCACAGCCTCACTGTACCAAACAAATTATTTTATCCAACCATCTATTGTATGTTCCTCTGTCCTCTTATTCCTCTGATGTGTACCTTCTTAGGATATGTGCTTGGTCATCAATGTTGAAAAGGGAAAATAGGACCCTCTCACTGAAAACAGAGAGTATCAAACAGAGTTACTTGAAACCTGAATGGAAATAAGAAAAAAAAAAAAAAAGAAAAAAAAAAGAAAAAAAAAAGAAAAAAAAAGGCAAGGCCTTGCAAAATTAAGAGAAAAAACGAATAATTTTTAAATGATCTGTATCCTTGGGAAACTGTTTTGTCCTAATGCATCTAGTCCTTCTTTCTCTCTGTACTCTAATGTAAATCACTATATTTACTGGTGCCTGTGTAAACAGTAGATTTTAAGACAGTGCCACTGCATGCTGGATGCTTGTTTTTTACTGCTATAAAATAGCTACTACTATACCTGTACTGATTTGTAATGCTGAATTTATTATTATTATTATTATTATTATTATTATTATTATTATTAATATAGAAGCACAATATGTTTCCTATATGAAGTACTATAGTGTTATTCTTGGAGTAGTGAGAATATAGCACTTTCTCCACCTTTGCATGCAGAAGATTGGATCGCCAGGAAAAGATAACAAGTCCAGATCCCCAGACTCTTGTCAGGCTCTATTGATGTTAAGACATTGTGCAGCTGATGAATATTTCAGCTATTTAGTTGAGTAGGAATTTTAGAGGCTTATCTTTATATTCTTTATCCATTGTTTTAATATCTTTCCTCTTTCCTGTTAACTAGATATCTGATGGCAATGATTTAAAAATCTGTTTAATAACCTTCTGTTTGCCTGTTACAGGGGCTGTGTCATGTGAGCAAGATTTGTTCTCTAGCTGGGGAACATCTTTTGTTCAGTGGTCCCATAAATGACTACATCGTACATGACAGCTTCTCTTCAATATTCAGAGGCAATTAGTGTGCAAGCAACTTTATTAATCTTTTTTAATAGCTTCTTAGCAGTGATTATGGAGTAGTTCTTAGTACTCTGAAGGAGCAGCATGCAAAGCAGTATTAAAAGGTGAAGGTGAAATCTCTGGTTTTGTTGGAAAGATGTACATATGATACTTAGAGCTTTATTTATATTAAGGTACCTAGGTGGCTGGGGGACAGCTAGTACCATATTTTCTCCCTGGGCCATATGCCAGAAATAGGGAACATAAGAATATGGCCGCCCACACTCATTTTTGTAAGACCCTGAATGAATGATACCCCACAAAGTAATGTGACACCATCAATCTCATCAACGATGTAGCACCATGCAGCACATTTAAAATGTGTCAAGATGTTGTCTCCACAGAAGCAATGTTTAGTCACTTAGGTCACTAAAAGCAGCTTTTTCAAATTATCCACAGACATTTTTCCAGACTGCCCACATATCTCTAGATAAAAGCAAACTATTTGCTTCACAGTGTAGAATAATTTATAGGTAGAGACCAATTTGCTTGCAAAGAAACAACAGGTTGCCTTCATTTTTTCTTATTACAAAATGCATTATGCTAAACACAGTACAGAACATTTGAGTTCCAAACAGGGAAATTATTATAAATTAGTTTTGTATTATTAGTTGTTTTTGTTTGTTTGTTTGTTTTAACAGACATGTCCAGTTTTTGTCACGGAAAGGTGTAAGCCCTCTGGAAAAGGCTCAAGAAAGAAAACAATGTTTTCTTTTCCCTTTACCTTGTTAAGTAGAGCTGTCCAGAGGCAGATAATTCAGCTATGTTCATGATTTTAAAATATGCAACATAAACACTATTTTGTGAATGTTTTCATGAAATGAAATTGTGTCAATTTTTTTTTTTTTTGGGGGGTACAAAAAGGTCAATTTTTTATTCTTCCTCTCTCCTTTTTCTCTCTGTCCCTCTGATCATAAATGATCAGAAAGCACTGCACTTCAAGCACATTTCCTATTGAAAATGTAATAAAAACTGACAAATCTCCATAAAACATTTTTGGCTTCAGTGAAATCATATATTTTATGAAATTTTGTTGAAATGTTCCAGATAGTTCCACATGTAAATTTCTTTTAATCTGCCATTTTTGACTTTCTCCATCCAGCTTTACATCATCACTTAGTACATTACTGAGTTTATGGAGTACTAGATGAGATCCATCAAAACTATTTCACCTAAGTTATGAGATCAGTTCTTTGGGGATGAAAGACTAAAGAATTAATTCACAACCATACTAAATCAGTTGTTCTCACTTTTTGTCAAATTGGTCAAGTTTTGAACAGTACAGCATTAGACAAGTGAAAAATTAGACAAGGCCTTGGGGGAAGGTTAATAAAGACACCAATAGCACTTTGCTAGTAGGTGCAGGATTCCATTTAATATGAGTCCTGGAGGTGATCATCTGTTCCTCTTTGCCCACTGGAGTGAAAATATCATGATGGTTACCATCTGGAGGAAGTTTTCAACAATCAGCATTTTTATAATGAAAGCATAGATGTTTCTTTCTAAACAGATGCTTGGGCTATTATTGACTTTTGAACTACCTTGAAGTCCTAGACAACTCAAAAATTCAAGTGCAGTTCTGCACGTTTCCTTCTTCCTCACGTTCTATGAAGGAACATATAGCAAAGTAGGAACCTACTTGTGCAGGGTATTAAATATGTTGGGTTTTGATATTCTATTTCTGTTCTCATTACCTTTTCCTCTGATAACTGCAGTTAGCTGAAATAGCTGTTTATGATGATTCCTACATTAGAATTCAGGACTCCAGAGGCAGGAAGTCCTTAGCGGCAGTTTTTCATTTCTAGAGTACCCTTCTGGTTCTACCAGAAGCTGAAACAATCAATAGCAAAGGTCTATGCAAGATTAATCCATGCAGACAGACATTGAGATTGGACTAGGTGGTACAACAAACTAAAAAATAAATTCGGGTGGGTAGCACAGCAATGTCCACTAACACAGCTTTCAGTCAGAAATGCACTGTTTCTTTGATAGTTGCCAATAGACGTTCTGTAGCATTTCATTTCTGAATCTGAAAGAGATTTTTTTTCTAAAAGTAGTCATATTCCCTGACTTCATTGACAATGAAAAAAATTGTAATGAGCTGTCGGGCATCTGTGCACATGCGCAGGTGAGCAGGGATGAATTTTTTTTGTCACAGAATGGAAAGACAGACATTTCTGGGCTTGGAGGTTGCAGTAGCTGTTATTTAATTATTTATCACAGGCAAAACAGTCCTGAAGAACTTATGCAACATCAAGTTTTGTGAATAAAGTCCTTCTGTCATAAATAAATAACTGGTGAAGTAAACACAGTAACAAAGATTCATTAGTCTAGGCAGGCTGAATTCTACACATCTGAACTTCTGCACTTCAGCACACACTTATGGACAGGTCTACAAAACTGAGTTTGATGTGTGGCACAGCACACTGCCCAATGGGATGAATGGAAACCTTGAATTTGTGGCCCACTTGAGTCACTGTTCTTGTAGCTACTTCAGCCCTGCTTCCTGGAGTACAATGATCACTCTAATGTGATCATTGATCTAATGATCACTCTAATGTCCTGTAGCTTGCTCTGTTTTGACCTCCTCATATCTATACAGTAATTGCAGTCTGTATTATCCATGGGCAAAGAACGAGCTTGAACCACAAAACAAATAAAATTCAAACTCACTATTAGCATACTGAAATATTATTTTTCCCAGAAACTAAGTATTATACAGCTCAAATTATTTGTCAGGCATGCAGAAGAGAGGCTGTCAAGCCAGCAATCACTGGTGATCCCAGACTCCTGTTAGCAAAGAGAAATTGTGTTTATGTAGGTTGGGGATAGACAACGTTAGTAGAAAACAATTCTCACATTCTAACTTTTTTTGTTGTTGTTATAGGGATAGAGTTTCTTGCTATCTTAGCTCCCCCTCCTGGAGGTCAGATGCCTGTTTACTGGCAAGAACTAGTACACGACCCAAATTTCCAAAGACAAGACTTAAGTTGAATATAGCATCACACTTTTTAAAAAAGGATTTCCTGAAGCCTGCATCATTCTGGGAAATGTGTCTGCTTAATAGTTTGCAGGAACATAGCTAGAAAGAGATAAAAGACTTGGAGGAGCAGAAGATTACTGAGGAACCAGGAGGAGAAGGATGGTGAATGACATCTTTACACCCATTGCTGCAAAATGTACCACTTTCTAAACTTTCTCCTGTCTCCACCAAGTCAGATCCAAATCCATTTCACTTTCTTTCAGCAGGTTGGTTGATCTGAGATTTTGAGAGTAGTTGTAAGTGCAAACCGGGAGGCAAAACCAGATATGTCCTGATCAGGGCAGAGAAGAATGTAGGGGAAGAGCTCACTGGGTACATTTATTTGCTGAATCATTCCACTAACAGTATTGCAAAGGCAATCATAACTTCTACCAAAATCTGTCCATATGGACTTCAGTGCGCTTTCAACAATGTGCAGAGACACTTTAAGGTTTCCTTACAGTACTGGCTACTGATCATTATTCTGACATCAATATTCACTTCAGGAGGAGAGCACCAAGAAAGGTTTATCCTCTTGTTCTTCACCTCTTCTTTTTCTTCCTCACCTCTTCTTCTTAACATAATACACACTCAGAAATATGAAGCAGTCACAGCAGCAAGCATGCAAAAAAGCTTCTTGTAAAAGCATTTTGGTTCCTCAAGAACTAGTGTCATTTTCTCTGTGCCTTTGATGCAGAGATTATAGCCTCATGCTAAGCGTTTCAACACTAAGTTCAAAACCAAGTAACTTGTAGAGAAACACTCACAGTAAACTATCACCTTCAGCTCCTAATCAGTAAACAAAACATAATGTTTATTCATGTGTAGACGTGAACTATACTTATATAGAAAAAAAGTGATTTGTCAGGTATTACTCCATAGTTATTTTTGTTACTAGTTGATAGAAATACAGGAACATTTTTCTTAAGTGCTATGAACTCTACTAGGTTCCAGAGAAATGGAATTAGATTTGTTTTCTGGTTGTCACTCAGTTCCAGACATAATAGCCTTGTACTTACTGCATACGATAGTTATGCAGAGTAAGAATATGACTTGACTATGACCTTGGTCTGCAGTAAAGCCAAGAAAATTTATTCTAAATGGTTTTGTACTAAATAGGATTCACTGTCTGGTAGTAGTGAAAAGGGTGGATGTGGCTATTTGATTTTGGTTTTGCTTGCCTTCTGATTTATGTTGCATGGCAGTCAGGTTCAGACAAATGGATGAACTGCTAAGAAAAGTAGTGCTATGTGGTTAGAATATCAGGAAAAAAAATCAAGATTCCTAGGAACTGCTTTTGATTATTTTAAGGATTCCTTGAAAGACGGAATAGTCAACATTGTTATTTTTATTCCCATAAAAAAATAATAGTGTAAAACATGAGAAGATTAATGAAGATAGACAGCCTGGCTTCAGGAACACAACAAAATTCCTGTGTTTATAACACGAGGCTGTTCATTCATATGCATTCATATGCAGGCTGTGCTCTGTAAGCTATTCTTCTCCCTTGATTTCCATGCTTGCATTCCCTCCCTTGAACCTCAGCAGGTTCTCAGGCAGCCACTGGGACCTTGACCACTACACCTGGGACTACATGTTTGGAGGGGTGCAGCATGGAATGTGCTGAAGATGGCCCTCTGGCCCTTTGGAGCTTCTTTAGGCACAGTAGACCAAGCCTTTGAAACAATATTGATCACTGAGATAGGAAAGAGTCAATAGTCAATAAACTAGCTATAAACTAGCAATAAACTAGTCAATAAACCAGCTGCTATCAGGTTGTTAGTATTTTATTTTTTTCTTAGATAACACAAATATAGGACTCAGTAGCATTTTCAGTAGCATATTAATTATTGAAACATGATTATCTATTGAAGCTAAATTATTTCATGGCCTGTGCAAAGCAGGATGACTAAAGCTTGAAGTTGTGTGGATAATTCTGAGCAGTGAGGGAGAAACTAATAAAACCTTCACCTTCTCAACTTGCAGCCAGATGTTTCAGCCTTTTCATACCTTCAATCAAAATATGTGAAAAGAGCAGTTCAGTTACAGTCTTAAACAAAAGCAAATTTGAAGTTTTTATCCAGCACACAAAGACAGAATTGTTCATCTCCAGCTAGTATTAGTCATTCCAAAAGACATTTTAAATAAGGCAGGTTTAAAAATAAATAAATAAATAATAAGACAGTGAGATAAAAATGTTCATCAGATATTCCTCCGAAGATAAACATTTTCACTGGTGTCAGGAACTCAGGCCATTAAGCCAAATTTTCAGATGTGGCCACCTAGAACGTGTGGATATGTTCTCATCTGTTACAATATGCTTCTCTCAACTTTTTATAGATTTCATTCCTCAAATCCTAACAAGATTTAATATCCTGGTTGGAGTAAGACAGGAAATGTCCTAGACACTTGGAAGACGTGGTTTGTGCTCCAAGGAAGATATAGTGAGAAATAATAGATATCAAGTGTACAGGATAAAGAAATAGAAGCAACAAAATTATCAAGGTGATGATGAACAGATATGTTATTGCTAACATATTTGTGTGTTGATTTTTTTTAAAAATTAGGTAAACCACAACATATTCTCTTACCCTTCGCATCCCAGACTGGTTTTTAGAACTTTCTGGTTTCACACCAAGTAAGCCACTAACAATCTACAGTTTGTAAGTCAATTCTCAAGATTTGCAGTCATGAAAGATAGGGATATTGAGTGCCCTTAATTCTCCCACTGCCAAAATTCTACCTCTGCAAATGATCAGTTCATTTACAGAGAGACTCAGTTCAATTCTTATAAGAATATTGAAAATAGAGATTTTGCTTTAGGAAGCCAACAGGGATTGCAGGGATGGGGGAGAAACCACAATTACTCTACCTGCACTCAGTGTTGGTGATTAGCTAAAGAATGAACCATTTCAGCTTTTCCAGCCTTCTGTAATTTGCCTTCGATATTTTTCCTTCACAGAATTTCTTTTATAAATCAAGAAGTTTGTGCAACTCTAATATTTTTTTATGTCTTTAGGGTAGATTTCTAACACAGGGACATAACTCACTTTTGCATCAGGGTCCCTGAGATCTGCTGAAAAATACTGCTCTTGCAACTGTTACTCCTCTATGAGTTATTATTAAACAGTTGTAAAAGAATACTGAAGTAAAGTCTTTCCCAAGTAATTTATTTAAACACATTCAATTGTATCTTTGCTTCCTTATTGCTTCCCTTTGTCACAACACAGCCAACCCTGAAGTCATAAATATCTTATTAGATTTGTCCTTGTGTTCTTGCTTAATACAATCAACAGTAGTTACCTGAGTGACAATGCATATATTCTGTGCTATGAGTTTTATAGTGTCAGTATATTAAGTATTTTTAGTTGGAGTTTAGGATACGGGAATTAATAAAAGGACTTCCTTTCCTGGTAGCATAGGGGGAGAAAGCATGCAGTAGGAAAGTTTTAAAGATGCAAAATCCACCTAACCACAAAAAGGAGAGAAACTCCAGAGTGCTACCTTCCAAAGTGCTGCTGTGCTTAAGTGACGATCCAGTCAAAGGTCTTTTACTTGTAATATATAATGAGAAGCGCTGTGCATTTTGACCCAATTTGCTAGAATCTTTACTGAAATCTTTTACTGAGATGCCACATTTACCTAGCCAAGAGGTACCCTGGGCAGAGTCCTAGAATAAGGTGAATGTATAAACCCATTTTAATAGACATTACTGCCTCAGGAGGTTCCCAGCATACCAGGAGCTTCAGCTGCCTGTGGCTGCATGTCCTTAGCTGGTCTTTCTATTACAGCTGGGTGTCAAATAAAACCCATTCGGCAATTGGACTTACAATTAAAACAGAACTGAGTACAGGTTATTGGCCCTGTTGGGAGGGGCAGACTCTCTCTGATGCTAGAAAGAGAATGAGAACCCCTTTATTATGTGTGGTCCCACGTTTCTCAGAGGAGGCTCTGCACATCCTTTCTTATTTCAAAAAGACAATGTCATGACAGATCAGAGCAATATGATCTAGACAGGAGCCAGGACATATTAAAGGTGGATAAACTGTTACACTTAGGATCATGTGAGGATGTAATCCTGTTAGAGTTTCTCTACAGAACCACATCAACTTACAAAATTGTCAAGGAACCATTCTTGACTGAAATATGTCTGCAAGAGAGAAAGCCTTGAATACTGGGGTAGTTAATCTTACTACCTGCTGTCCCAGAAAAGGACAGCATGTAATATAGGCATATGGTACATTTGCCATTTGAAGGCATGATGATAAACTAGAGGACTTTTCCAGGACTCGCTTTTTATCTCCAACTGTTCCAGACTTGGTGCTGATACCTGATGATGTTCCAAATAAATACAGTAATCTACAAGTACAAAGTTGCTGGGTTATAACATCTTGATTCCTAAAGAGACTTTCTGTACTTCCAGTCCCGTGCAGCATTTGGGACATGTTAAAACCTGTGCAGTTGTAACAGAAAAAAAAAAAAAAAAAAAAAAAAAAACTTTTTATGTACTTCTAAGATATATCTCTTGTGCTTCTGGAAAGGATGGGCGGTGCTTACATGGTTTAAATAAAGGAAAAGGGAATTTTAAAGATGTTTTCTGTTCACTGAAATTCTGTTTTAATGAAATCATAGCCAGTGAATTTTGAGGTGGGTCAAAAAAAATCTGGAAGAATACTGTGCTTAGGTAACTACAGTTGAACACACTCAGGTCTACAGATGCTTGGTACTTGTTTACGTATTTCATTTTAAGTTCAAGTATGTAAAATGCATCCTTTTTTCTTTTTAGTCTGTTTTTATTCCAGTCAGTTGAAACAACATATAATAAGACAAGATAACATCAAACAATACAGTATATTCCTTTGCATGATTTAGAGTTGAATTGTTTGGTTATAGATCTGAATAGCAAATAGAATCTGGGAAGGTTAAAGTTGAAAAGTATGCTTAAAAGCTGAGAGCTCATCTACACTAGAACTAACAAATTTGTGTATGAAGCCATTCACAGACTACAGTTTAGCAAAACTAAAAGTATCTAAACTTTATGGTTTGAAAGAAAATTCTTTCCAGAAAAAACTGCTGTAGTCTGAGCTGATATCCTAAAACAATAATGTAGCAGACGTGAGCCAGTTTCATTTAGTGGAATGCTAGTTCTGAAGTCTATTGACAGCACAGTTCACATTAGTAACAATATCAAGATGACAGTTTTAGCAAATATATGCCTTACAGCAGCGTATCTTGTACTTGTAGATTACCATACTTTTTTAAGACTCCCCTCATACGTAGCTAGCTTACTGTAGTGAGCTGCAATAATCTTGCAGTGTGCATTAAAACTGGAGGCGAATACACACGATGGCTTTATGGAAATAGGGCCAGAACATTCCAGAGTCTGGTAGGAAATGAAAAAAAAAAACCACAGTGTGTGATTAAATAGGACAGCCTGGAGTCTAGTCTCTCAGGCATCAGTGAATGCAGCTCATTGGAGTTAGTGGTTCTGTGAAAGAAAAAAAAAATAGTTAAGCAAAAATGTCCAGTAAAATGTTTAAGTTTTAGGAGTTGAAACAGTGTGAGAAGACAGAGATTGGAGATACAATATTCAAACAGAAGTGATAGCTCTAGCCTTCACTTAAGTTACTGAAAGTCCTTCAATCACTGCAATGACTTTGCATCAAATCTATTTCAAGACTATTTAATAGTAGTATTAAGCTAATGTTTAATATTAATGCTTTTTTTTTTTTTTTCCCCAGAAAGTCATAAAGAGCACAGCCTTAGAATAGTCTTCCAATGGGCTTGGTCTTCCCTATTAAAAATTTCATGGTATTCAACTTTATCTTTTTTCTTTTCTTTAACAGGAAGGCCAGATCCAGAAGATAGCTGATATGAGAACTTTGCTGACTTCAGAAAGCTGAGTGTAACACCAACAGACTTCAGTCAAAGGAAATATTATCCTTCCAAGCAACTCATACACAGACAACTTCTGATAGCTTTAAATTAACTGGTTGCTCACCTGGAAAAATACTGCTATTGTTTCTTTCAGCACACATGGAGGAAGCCAACAAACTTGGTAACCCTGGCTAATAAGACTGTGGCTTTCTTATTAAAAGTAGGAGGTAGGCCAACTGTAAAAGGATTATTTTATACTTAGCCTGCAGGACTTTATCTCCGCCTGAACACTGGACATAAACCGGAGCCAATTTTAATGACCTGAGATTTTGCTACCTGTGCTTTATTATTGTTATCAGTTCTTTAACGCTTTGGTACTTTATTTCTTTAAATTAGAAATGGGTTTCTGGACTAGAATGTGGCCCACAGACTGGGCTGTTCTCATAAAATCATGGTTTATCTTTTTCCTGGGGCTCTACATGCAGGTCTCTAAAACTGTGGCTTGTCCAAAAGTGTGCCGCTGTGACCGAAACTTTGTCTACTGTAATGAGCGAAGCTTGACCTCAGTGCCTCTTGGGATACCAGAGGGTGTAACCGTCCTCTACCTCCACAATAACCAAATTAATAATGCTGGATTTCCTGCAGAGTTGCACAATGTTCAGTCTGTGCACACGGTCTACCTGTATGGCAACCAGTTGGATGAATTCCCCATGAACCTGCCCAAGAATGTCAGGGTTCTCCACCTGCAGGAAAACAACATTCAGACCATTTCTCGGGCTGCCCTTGCTCAGCTATTGAAGCTGGAAGAACTGCACCTGGATGACAACTCCATCTCCACTGTTGGGGTTGAGGATGGGGCATTCCGAGAAGCCATCAGCCTCAAGCTTCTGTTCTTGTCCAAGAATCACTTAAGCAGCGTACCAGTAGGCCTTCCAGTGGACTTACAAGAACTTCGAGTAGATGAAAACCGCATTGCTGTCATTTCAGACCTGGCCTTCCAGAACCTTACAAGTTTGGAGCGTCTGATTGTGGATGGCAATCTCCTTACTAATAAAGGCATAGCTGAAGGCACCTTCAGCCACCTCTCCAAGCTCAAGGAATTCTCAATAGTGCGGAATTCACTGACCTACCCTCCTCCTGATCTTCCAGGTACACATCTGCTAAGGCTCTACTTGCAGGACAACCAGATAACCCATATACCACTTACAGCCTTTTCAAAACTCCATAAACTGGAACGTCTTGATATTTCCAACAATCAGCTTCGGATGTTGGTAAAGGGTGTATTTGATAATCTCCACAACCTGAGACAACTCACTGTAAGGAATAATCCCTGGCTGTGTGACTGCAGTATAAAGTGGGTCACTGAATGGCTCAAATTTATTCCTTCTTCCGTCAATGTACGGGGTTTTATGTGCCAGCGACCAGAACAGGTCCGAGGTATGGCAGTCAGGGAACTCAATATGAATATGTTGTCATGCCCCACCACCACTCCTGGTCTGCCACTTATCATCACCCCAGTCCCAGCTACAGCCAAGCCAACTACATTAGTTTCCCCCTCATCCGTTCCTCCCCCAAGTAGCAGGTATAATCCTCTGACTCCCACCATAGTCACGCTCCCCACTGTGCCTGACAGGGAGGACAGAGAAAGGGTGACACCTCCTATATCTGAACGGATTCAACTCTCTATCCATTTTGTGAATGACACTTGCATCCAGGTTAACTGGATATCTCTTTTTACCGTGATGGCATATAAACTCACATGGGTTAAAATGGGCCATAGTCTGGTAGGAGGAATTGTTCAGGAGCGTATAGTTAGTGGTGAGAAGCAACACTTGAGCTTGGTAAATCTGGAGCCCAAATCCACCTATCGGATTTGCTTGGTTCCACTGGATGCTTACAATAATTACCGAACAGGAGAAGACACTGTCTGTTCAGAAGCCACAACCAAGGCTTCCTTTTTGAACAATGGCAGCAACATCCCCTCCAGCCATGAGCAGACAACTTCTCAGAACCTGGGCTCCCCATTTCTGCTGGCAGGGTTGATTGGGGGTGCAGTGATACTTGTCCTCGTGGTCCTGCTCAGCATTTTTTGCTGGCACATGCACAAAAAGGGGCGTTACACCTCCCAGAAGTGGAAATATAACCGGGGCCGTCGGAAAGATGACTACTGTGAGGCAGGGACCAAGAAGGACAACTCCATCCTGGAGATGACGGAAACCAGCTTCCAGATCGTCTCCTTAAATAACGATCAGCTCCTTAAAGGAGATTTCAGACTGCAGCCCATATATACCCCAAACGGGGGCATTAACTACACAGACTGCCACATCCCCAACAACATGCGATACTGCAACAGCAATGTCTCAGACCTGGAGCACTGTCATACGTGATAGTGTGGGGAGATGGGGGTGTCTAGGACAAAGAGAAAAAACTCTGGAAAAAGTAATGCCCCCCCAACAACAATGAAAAAATTACATTTGATAAATGTTACACAGATGCATTTATGCATTTGAATACTCTGTAATTTATACGGTGTACTATATAATGGGATTTAAAAAAGTGCTATCTTTTCTATTTCAAGTTAATTGCAAATGGTTTTGTAACTCTTTGCTTTTTAAATCTTTAAAAAATATTGCTAAGTACTGTACAGGGTTGTACAATAAGAACCCAATGTCATGGCAAAGGAAAGATTGACTCATTCTTCAACCATTAACCACTTTGCTGTCGAAGCTGTCTGAAGGATGTTAAGTTCCTAGGTGTCCTGTAGTACAGGAAAATAAGTGCATATTAAAACAGGGTCACTAGGAACGGCCAAAAGCAATTCAGATAAAATGGGTACAACCCGTTTGACTCAAATCCAGCAGTTGCTGTTCAACTTTAAACAATTTAAAGTACTTCTGTTCCCTTTTGTCAGTTCTGTATTTCCTACCTCCAACTCAAAGCTGGAGTTCTGACTGCTACCAAAACAGGCTACTTTTTGTATGATTGTTTTTCCCCAATATGCTTGGAATAGGACAGGTAGACAGAACTCAGTGTCAAACTCAAAGTGACCTTGAATCCTATTTGCAAAAGCTATTCTGAAAATGTCCCCCAGTATCATATACGTTTATGTTAGAAACTGTTCTTGCTTTTCATTATGATTAAGAGGCTTTAGGCATTCTTTGACCCGTCTCAGTGGGAGATGAAGGTTATCAGTACGTAACAGATAGTTGTCATTAGGTTGCACCTCTCTTTAATAGAGCAGCATTTGTTGACACAGCATGTTCAGGTGAAACCTGAAAGAGAGAAATTCTAAGCACTCCCAACTCTGCAGTACTCATGTAGAATTTGCAGTCTAGAAGTGTAAATTTTGAAAACACGTTGCAAAATATAATGCCAATGGAAAGGTTGCCATTGACTTTTATGGTTCAAGCTCTGTTTGATTTAGAGGTCTGAGTTATGTTCGTGATGAAGTAAGAAACAAACAAACAAACAAACACACATTCAAAAACAAAACAAAACAAAAAAAAATGAGAAATATATATATTTTTAATTTTTATCTTTATTTATTACTGGAAAGGCCATCAGGCCTATTGTGAACTGAACTACATTCAGCAGGGAAAATCATGTATAAATTAGTTTTTTGTCTGTTTGTTTGTTTTCTGTTCAAGTGAACACAGATGGACACTAAGAAATTTTTAGAACACAAGTATACTCTGTCGCGCCAAATTACCCTTCTTTTATGTTAAGCTTTTTGGAAGTTTTCCACAATGATATGTGCTTTAAAATCAGTAGGTGGGCTTAGAATTTTATTCCCTCAAATTCTTTAGCTGGAATCATTTCTGAGTGATGCACTATGTGAAACACCATGGTTATATTAAAACCATGATGCTGATCTCAAAATTATACAATCTTCCAGCAACTTCACTAAATCTGTGACTGCCAAGAACTCTGAATTTCTTGCCAGCTCAGTGGTAGAATTATTTTTTTTTTTTTTACCCCACCATTTTTTTTTTTTAGCTTACTTTCTTCTGAACTTGGGGGCAGGGAAAAGTTCACAAAGAAAAAGGAAAAAAGAAAGTTTTTTTTTTTTTTTTGAGGGAGTAGGGAACCAAAGATAAAACTTTATACAGTGACCAACTAGGGACGAGAAGTTGTTAGAAGTGGATTGACAGTAAAAGCTGGAGCACTTTCACTGTGCAATGCTTAGACTTTTTACTTTAAAAGGCTGCTTATGTTGGGAGAGAGGGTTTTAATCCTTTCCTTTGCTCATTTCCTCAAATCATTCTTGAAATCCAGCAGTCTGTGAGTGTGCAGTTTCTCAAATTCAAATTGTATGATAACACTCATTTTCTGCAAAAACACAATGAATCTAGTTATGGTCGATGGCAAAGTACAATCACTATATAAAGAACTGCATCCTCCCCCCAGCACCTTTTAGAATCACAATTTGAAATTCCAATCTATATTCTGTATATTTGTTATTTTCTCCAGCTATAACAGGTATTGTAGGCAACCTGTGTGGCTACTGTAATAGTAAAGTCACTGAAATTTTGCTGAATAAAAGGCTGCCATGATTTCTAATGGTGTATTTCTAGGTAGAGATGTCTATGCAAAGTCTTTTATCTGTGACCTATTTGCTCTAGATTATGATGGGGAGGTTGATACTTTGTTTTGTTCATTTAATGTGTTTTAGCTGCCAAAGCCCACAAGACAAGCAGCAGATAGTTGTGCTTCTGCACACTTCCATTGCATGCCGGATACATAAAAGTTTTTTTGAGATTAAGTAGAGGCAGAGAGTCCCGTTGGGTGTGGATGTAGCATTTAATTTCACTGAAATAACTAGCTATATATTTGATTTCAAAGGCATCCTTTGAATGTATGCACATACTAGCATTTCATATTTCAATGACTGATGCTGGAGGAATCTTTATACTCCTTTGAACATCTTCTGTTCTAGGCCTCAGGATACCATGGCTTAAGATGAGTTAGGCGCCTTATTTGTAGCAAATCTCTTATTCAGGGAGTTCAGCTGTACTCTAAGTGAAAGATCCACAAGCCCAAACTGAAGACAGCAAATGTGGTTATTGTTCTAATAGGGTAAAAACAGAAGGCATTCACAAACTGTTTGGGTTAATCTCAGATGACAAAATGTATATATATATATGTGTGTGTTTGGAGTATTACTGACTTACCTAGATAAAAAATCAAAATTATATTAAAGACAGCATAGTTTATGCTTCTTTTTGGTATGAAGATAAAGATATATTTTTATGTGATATTGACAAAGTTTCTTTTCAATAAGTACACTTCTGAAAAAAAAAAAAAGAAAAAAAAAAGAAAGAAAAAAGTAAAAAGCCACTTATACCAAAATTCCTGGATAGAGCTGGGAGTATTATTTAAACAAATTCACAGCTGTAGTCAACCAAAAGGTCATATGTTGCATTTGAAGAATGCTTCTTCCAATTCTAATTGCTACCCAGCTGCAGAAGATTTCATGTATTTTAACCTACAGCAGAGTTTGGGATGTTTCGAAGTGTCAGTCACACAGACAGCTGAGGCTTGGTTTCAAAACGCATCTAGACAAATACATAATGAGCAGTTTTCACCAGATAAAATTATTTTTTTTGAACAAAAAAAAGGGTTAAAAATGGACAGTGATCTTTTGGTGATATAAATTTTAATAATCGGTAGCTTTTTCCTTGTGCTTATGAGCATGGGGTCATCTTCACTTAGTATAAATATCTGACCACAAATAACTGAAGCGAACTATAGAGCAGTAGTCCTCAATGAATGCATATACAACTCATTAGAAACCCCTAAACCCTAGGTCCTGATTTGCAAGGGTTCATTGAACCTGGGGACAAATGAATGGTTTACATACAACATCTCATCTATCATCCATTGTACGCTGCTAATAGCTGACATAAATGTTAATAGCTGATAAGATTGCTGAGTGGAATACAATAAGAGTCTAAGTGAAATTATGTTAAAGTGGTATCACAACTCTGCTTTGTCCAGTGCTATGGTTCCTTCTGAAGACTTACTTATTTACAACCTGGTCCTTGTTTTCACAGATTCTGTCACTTCCTTGCATGTAGCTTGTTAGCAGAAACAAACACCTAATGGATGCATGGACTTTTGGATTTTACTGGAGACACTGTTATTGAATTTATTCATAAGAATATTTAGGCATAGAGTTACTTTTGAATGAAAATATATTAGCAATTTTTTTTCTGTAAGCCAATAAAGAAATACAATGGATGTGATGATAAAAGAAAAATGCAATAGCTTATGCTATTTGCTACTAGAATAGATCAACTATATTTTTCTCTCAATCATTTTCTCTTTTCATGAGAGAAAATTTCTCCCTCTAAGAAAAGTATTGATTTAATTTTGCAAGCAAAAGTACTTATGCATATTGTATCGTTGTTATGATTTTAAGGGTCTACATAAGGCACTTTACTGATGACATTGAAATGAAAGTTCAGGCTCAGCTTTTGACAGTGAAGTGGTTAACTCCCATTAAATTCTCCATTTATAGTACTTTTTCAATTTAAATTATAACATGGAAATATTAAACCTTTTTTTTTCTTTTTTTTTTTTTTTTCTTTTTCCTTTAAAGCATGAGAATAATGGTTTTAGTCATGATTTATCTTTCTAGCTCAGTGGAAAAACAAACAAAAACAACAACAACAAAAAAGAATGTGCCAAAACCAAATGTTACTGGCTCTAAGCCTCATCAAATACTGCCTGATGATCTCTTCTAAACACAAAGATAATCCTATGAAGCTGATGAACACTCCTTCCCTGAACTCTACTGAACAGGGCACTTTGTATCCCATATGATACTACAGGCAATATTGAAGCATTTGGCATTAAACTTTTGTACAGCATAGAATGTGTTGATCTTTAAAAGGACACTGGCTAGTGGTCCATCTGGAAAACTAGTCCAAAAAGGATCTGGCTGGGGCTCTGTGGAAGTGTGCCTCATGAGAGGCACTTCTGATCTTCTCAGAAACACAAGCTACTAAATAATTTGTCATGTCACTTGGTCCCAAATATCTGAAGATCTTTCATAAAATTGATTTTAACTGAGACATGCACACTTGATTCTGTTCTGTGTTTGGTATATTTTCTATCTTTAACATGGAAAAATAGATTATTTGAAGTTTGCATTATCTGTTTTCTGCAATCTGCCATGTTGCACGCATTGTTAACTTCGAAATCTCACTATACACTATATATTATCTTGTTGACATATTCAGTAAAGAGTTATTTAAAAAAATACAACAATCCTACTGTATTTATATGAACAAGCTAATTAAAACAAGGATGTGAACATCTGAGAAGGAAAACAGAAAAAGGAAAATATCAACTTCTGTACTTTCAGTCCTGGAAATATTTTCAAATGTTTTACTGTATGCCCACCTTCTCTTCAGATTCTAAAGGACAAATATTTTCATCTTCTATCTGTCAAAGAGTTAAACCATTTGTTAATTCAATTGCTCAGATTTAATCTTATGTTTATAAGATATTTATTTTGATACGCATATAGGAAAGCACTGTAAAACAAGAACAGATTGTAATCCAGTGTTTGAAGATAGTAGATGCACTTAAGCAACTACACACATCTATAACAAATATATATGTGGAAGCTGTGACCCATTATATGCATAGTCATTCGAAAAATGCATTTGACATTCATCCTTGACAATCTTAAACCCACATTTTATCTATTTAAACTTTCCTTGAAATGAAATGTGATTTTTTTTCCCAATTCTCCCTTCAAAATTGCTCTTGACTTTTCAGAATGCACAACATTAAGACATAAGCCTTAATAAATTTTTGTATATCTTATACCTAACATATATGGTAATATATACAGTATGTATGAAAAGATGCTATAGGTACTTGGGAATTAAAATTCTCCTTAATCTAGTTACATATACAGGAACTATTTTTTGGCATTGATAGAACCTGAAATACTGAATGTTACAAGCTGTGTCATTTCAAAGTTTAGAACTGTATTACTGCTGAGTGTCAAAATTCCTCTGTAAATTGTCTCATTCTCTGTCTTAACCCTGAATGCCATGGAAAACTACAATAGCTGCTGTGCAATACATCCACATCTACACTACTCTCTCCTCCCCTTACTATGCTTCCCTGAACTTGATGTTCCCTTGGAGACAGATTAAACCCTGGTACCTAAGTTAACTTCTTTTTTTACCATGGGAAGGTGGAGAATAGATGTAATAGAAATATAAACACTGTTGACTATTTCGGTATTCTGGCAAAAAATAATTGCATCATCATTTTCAAGCAATGGTTTGGTTTTGTTTGTCTCAAAAAAAAACCTGACAAACACAGACTGCTTCTTCAGATAATCTGGTAATAGCCCTCAGTGATTTATCTTAGTAGAGACCAATATTTACATTTATTTAGTTGTAAACTTAGTTTTCTGTAGCTGTACACATACATGTGTTTGTATTTAAGTTCCTGGAGCTTTCTACAGAGGGTTTAGCTACGAGGAACTCTCAAATCAAGCATGTGGAAGAGTATTTTTCAACAGTTTTCAGTCAACGCTTTTCACTATCTCATTTTAAATAGGATGCTTCTATATAAGAAAAGTTATGGTGCCATAAGGAGAGACTATATTCAGTCATTAAAGTATGAAACAAATATTTTAATTCTGTTTGAAGTACCAATGTCAAAAAGGCTCAAGTTAAGAACCACTAAAAATTCTGTTACACAGGTAGATGATATTTTAACAATAATTTACATTCTTAAAACAAATTAGTACAGTGTTATGGTGAACTCCTTGCCCCACTAATTTCAACTATAAATCAGAATATTTATAGGAATATGTCAGAAGGATTATTGAAAAAATCCAGTATGCTATATTGTATAATGTCACACTGTATCCTTGTGTGAAATACACTTACCAAGCAAGACAGAAGGCCTATGCATCACATTATAAGCTTGCTATCTCTTTTGAAAAGGTAGGGGTGGAATGAAATACAAATACTTCATAGAAAATGAGACAGGAGAGAAATATGTACAGCACAACATTGCCCAGTCCAAAGCCACACAAAATATAGACTTTAAAATCCCCAAATAGGCCACTGAGCATAGCAAGAATGTTCTTTTACATGTAGACATATTTTCTGTTTAAAACTCCATGTGCTAGCTAACATGCGTGACTACAAAAATGCATGTGTGAGTTTATATTATAGTTACACTTTTGTGGGGGCATCTCATATAGAATAAGTACAATCTTGTCTTTCTTAAATTGGTCCATTACTTACCTTATTCATACATAGAAGTGACGAAGTCAAAAGTCATGCTCATTACACTATTCTGTTTTTCTAAGCATAGAATGCCTTGAAGAATGAAGACATATAAACTATTATGGAAAATCCGACTCATATGAACTGTTGTGTTTACAACTTGAATATGCTCTGTGCAAAAGCAAGACATCTCTGAATAATGATCAAAGTGTTAAGGTGAACAGGACTATTCTTGAAAAGCACAATTGCCAGAAAGATTTCATTAAAATGCTGTATTTCTCAAGTGAAATCAATATTTCAACTTCTAGAAACTTTGAACAGGTGATCTCACAGATAAATAAAATTCTTTGTGATGAGGACTGGAAAAATGTACCTAAAGAATGGAATAACCTAATTTTTATACTTTGAAACAGACTATCGATGAAGGAAAAAGAAATTTCGTCCAGTGAAGATGAAATATAGTAGTAATGATGGACAGAATACAGAGATACTCCTCTTTATTTTTATAGCTATATGATTGTAACATAACTATATTTTTCCTTTTTTTTTTCTTTAAAAAAAATTTCCTTTGTAATTTTCAGATCATTTAGGCCCACTTCTAAAACATATACAATATTCCAAAACAATGAATTTCCCAGAAATACCTGTGATACCTTTCAATGAATAGAATTAAGAAAATGCAATAAATTTATTATTTACAGGAAATGCACAATACTTTCTCAAAGCTTTAGAAGTGGTTACAAAAAAAAAAAAAAAAAAGAGTGGAGAAAGGGATGACTGGCAAACTATAATAGCTTTCTGTTTCTAGTTATTATAAGTCTTTCCAAATTTCTAACCCACTCACTTGAATTCAACCCACTTGAATTTCAAATTTTGACTTGACCTGAAAGTCAAATGATTTAAATGAGTCTTACAAGCCTGACCTCATATATCTTCACAAACTGGTTTGTGTATTCACTGTTCAGGAACCAGTATGTAATTCATTGCTCTCTGACTTCCAATGCAAATGTTAGGAATTTTTCCCCATTAAAGAAACATGTTAAGAAAATTTGAGAGCTGTTAAATAAAGTACTGCAGTATATGTTAATGTGAACATAATTTATTCAAGCAGAACATTAGTATGTCTTTGTAAGTAAGGACTGCAGAAGCAATGCATAAACAACTCAGTGTTTTGTTTAGTTTTTTTCAAAAAATCCTTCCTCACCAGTACTAGATACTACTACTAGCTGCTGAAAAGCATGTATGACTTTCCACACATATATGACTTGAAATAAATGGAAATCTGAGAAGGGGGAGATATTCCAAATTATTGTAGTTATTCTAATGTGCAGCTGAATACTTCAGAACAAGAAAAAAAAATGTATTGAAGCTCTACTTATTAAAGGTCTTACTAAGTATTTATTCTGCTTGTAATGAGTCTAGGCAGATTTTCACTTATGCCTGCATTGTAGGTCTTGAAGTCATTCATTTATTTTTGCTTGATTACAGGGAGTAGCATCAGGTTGATGGTGTTCTCAGATCTAATTCGCCATGTTCATGCATGAGGTCTCTCATGCACTGATATAATTTGTCATATGTGAAAAGTGTGAGAGGAAGTCTACTTTCTCTGTGTGATACCTACTCTCACAACAAATTTATAGTTAACTATATTTCTATACCTTTCTGTATTGGTTTGGATTTCCTCTTTATAATTTAACATTAAGAACAAATGGAAAATGGAATTGAGTTATTAGAGCAAATTTAAAATTGTTTCTATTAATATTATAACAATGGCCAGACTGTCCTTCTTTTTCACAGAAGACTTAAAATGTAAGAAGAATGAATTAAGAAAAAAAAATCTTCAAGGATTTCACTATTTATTTTAGGTTAAATTCATTATTTTTCAACATTTAATTGCAGCAATCACATTTGAAAGTTTTGCTGGGAAGATTGGATAATCTTAGATCTGGGGTTATAAGTATTTCATGTTTAAGTTATTACAGATTATTACCAGTATCTGTACAAAGAAGGGGACAAATATTTCTTCTTCTTCACTCAGATGCAACAGACTGACTTCTGTAGTGATCAAGGAGGAGGTCAGCTACTTCACAGAGATGTCTCAGAAAACTAAGTGTCCAGAACAGAAGAGAAATAACTGGAGTCACGGCATTTCTATTTGATGACTTAGGGAAACTGGCAGAATTAGAGTTGGAGCTTTTCAGGAGGGAATAGAGGAAAGTGCAGGTCCTCTGCAACACTGTGCAGGACTTCTGGTTTGTACAGGACCCCGTGAAGGTACCTTCATTACATCTTCTTGGAGGTCTGCAACAAAATGCTTATCAAATCAGGGAAGGATCTGAGTTTTATTTTATTTTGTGGGCTCTTAATTACCATTTCCTGTAAGTTCTGAAGTTTCAGGTACAGCACTACGTTCAAAGAAGAGTATGTAACAAGGCAAGCTTGAAAGGTTACATCTGTGATGACTATCCTTTTATCAGTGCAAATATTAGTAGCTGCTTGACAAATGAAATTACAAGCCACAGCAGATGTGCTCGGCAGGTTAGAAGTCAGACTGGACACTCCTGCTTTCAGTTTAGATGTCTATTACTACTCTCTACCATTTCTTGTCCAATTATTTTTTTCTTAATGTTTGAAACTAAGCAGTTAGTACTATTGTTTAGTTGTCACAATATAAGGAAAAAAATTGAGCTATATTAGAGTTGCAAACACTAGTGCATATTAACCAGCAAAGCTAAGCTGCAGAAATTCTGGAAGTACAGTGAACCATTTGTCATGAGGTAATGACCTTTTACTGTGATTTCAGCTCTCTTCATACCCAGACAAAAATCCAGAGGTACCAATCCTACAATTCCCCTTGCATTTACATCATTTCTACTATGCCATGTCAACATTTTTCTAACATGATTGGCTTAGAGAACAGATTTTTGCTTGTTGCCTCACAAGGTACTGTCTTTAAAAGTGTTTTTATTTAAGATTAAGACAAGACAAGAAATGCTGCTTTCTTAACTGCCTGCAATTTTGGGCTGCTGCAGAAGCAATTTGCTCTGTGTCTTTCTACTGCACCATTTGTCTCTCACCATTTTTGCACATATGTTAAGGCATTCACACACACACACACACAAGCACATTGTATTTATGACTATTATATATATATTTAGATACTCAGACATATACATAATATATACAGACATATGCTATGCCTGTGTGTATAAATACAGATTTGTTCAGCCCTATACCGATCTTTTGCTCTAGATTTATGCATCATTTCCGTTCCACTTACACTCCACAGAGAGAGAAAAGATATAGAATATTTTTTTACTTTTAGTTTTTAAGAACTGTGTTGTCAGTATTGGTGAGAGCATCTTTTCAATAATGTATGTTCTTTGACAGCCTCTGTGCTAGAGTACAAGGATTAACATAACTCCTGGAAGTGGATACAATGCAGTGAAATATAATTCCAAGTGCACAAAGCACAAATGAGGAGTCATTTTATAGCAGGACTGAGTGGTTGCTGAACTACAGACAGAGGAGAACGTGGGAAAAGTCAGTATATAACAAAAACTCAGTATGAACAAGCAGGGAAAAATCAAGTGTTTCGATATCCTTCGATATCCTATCTTCACCTTATGCTTCATGAAGAACTTTTTTATATATCGGATTGTTGTGGGATGTCCAAAATGAGGGCCTCCCTCATACCTGAGGGTATGTATTTGCATCTAGCAACACAGATGATCAGTGTTCTCCATTGCCCACCTTTTATTGTCATTTGTCCTCTTCAATTCCTTACTCTAACTGTTCAAAAAAGATCTTGCTGAAATGAGCCACGTTGCAAGTGTGCCATTACAAGAAGACTTAGAAATTTGCAAGTGTTTGCAATTTTGGATGTTCTCTATATTCAGCAAATATGCAAGGAATGTCACACGTGGCGACAGCCTTGACACCCTTTGCTTTGCTCCATGATATTCCCCTTGCATATGGCTGCTGAAATGAATTATGGAAACCCCACACTTTACTTCTGTTGTTCATATGCAGCTTAGGTATCCTGACCCCATAATTAAAACAAATAATAATGTTAAATTCAAGGACTGGGAGCAGGAGCTACTGGCCTAGGGTCAATTACTGTATGCCTAGCCATGTGATAGCCTACAAACCAAACTCTGTATGCTCCATAACTAGCTCCAATTACCTATACTACTGCTTTCTGAGCCAACCCTGATGGAAAAACAAGATCACTCCTCTTGTATCTACAAACATATCTACCCTTTCTTTCCTGAGGTCATAAATTGGAATAAAGATAATATCTCTCCCAAGGTGAGGAGGAAAGGATGAGGGACAGAGGTTCTACTTTTTTCTACCCTCCCCCTCCCTCCACCCCCCCCCCAAAAAAAAAAAAAAAAAGGCAAGTCATCCATGGAATACCTTAAGAACAGGCTCCTTCACTGACTGACTTTGTGCTAAACAGGCTCTTGTAGTTGTGACACTTCCCTACCCCCCCAAGCTACCCTCCTTCTGCCAAATATGTTAACTTTGCAGTTAAAAGGACTCTTGTTCATGCTTATATTGCAGTTCTGAAGGTTCAGAGATTCTGCTCTGTACCATACATGAAGAGAAGTTACAAAACAAAGTAGCTGCTTTTCCTGTAAAAGATTTGTAAAGTAGTAACTTGCTTCTCCCCAAAAGTCCCTATGCATTCTTACAAGCAACAACAAATATGGTACAAATTAAACTTTTGTAGAAGTGGTTGAAATCAGATACTTAAAGCAAACAATTCCAGGCTATGGGATAGCCTCCCTGTACAGGTACATGTTACTTTAATTCTTAGTTGTTTATTTGCGTACTGTGTTTTTCATAGGACTCCTGCCTTATTCGTTGCTCGAGATTTCATGCAAATCTGCAAACCTGATGTACCCCTCCTTCAAATACCTGCCAGTGCAATTTAAAATATTTTTTATTATGGGTTTTCAGGGTTTGTTTTTAACCCATAATATTGCATGCATATTACTAAATCTTTCTCTTATATTCAGAAATAGAAATGTATATAAATTGCATATTGTCTTAGAATTTGCTGGTAAATGTCATTGTTTTTCAGCTAGAGTTCATCCCTGCTAGTAAATGAAATTATATGAGTAGCAAATTTCCATCTAGTTTCTAAAGTTTCTGTAATAGGCTACTCCAAACTTCAGAGCTAAAGCAATATTTGTGGAAAAAAAAAAAAAAAAAAAAAGGATTTGGAAGACAGAAACTGTTTGTTCAAAATGCATTTAAAATAAGTATGGGTCCAAACATAAAAAAATCTCTTCAAATATGGGATATTTATATATAATTGTAGTAAATATGCAAAAGATCTGTATCTGAGCAACATTTTCTCTCTGTGGGATTTAATTAGAGTAGCTGATTATTTTAAAGGCCTGTATTAATAGACCACTGGTAATTTTCTGTCTGGATTGAGAAGAATGAATATTTGATAGGTACATTTTTCCAGCTATATATCTATACATTTTCTAAATTAGAATCACTCTTTTTTTTTTTTTTTCCTCCCAGTGATACCAATGTCTGCTAAGTTGCAGCAAATTATAGAAGATTCATTTTTTAGAGATAAAGTTCTGCAAGCCTCAATAGTTTAGCAAACAGAGCTTGATCAGGAGACAATATTTATCAGTGTTTTAAAGGCTGATCTTAATTTTAAATTGTAAAGTTATTGTTGAATTGTTACATTGATTGTAAAAGGTGATAGGTACTCATGTGGATGTAGCTTTTGACAGCTGTTGAAGAATGCGATTGAAATAACCATAAAAAATAGAAAAGTTATGAGTAAAGCACAAACATCATTATTACCCTGTTGGGTACAGAGTATTATATGCCTGAAATAACAAGAACTTCCTTATGTTAGAATTTACTGCTTGCTCTAAAATGCAGTTGTATTTTCTAATGAACATTATGATCTTCACAATTTTCTTCAGAGAATATTTCCCATAATTGTTTAAAACTTGTGTTTCAGAAACCATCCACTTTAGAAAGGTTTATTAGTTATGTTAAATTCCAGTCCTTTAGTTTATTAGCTGCTCCCAGACCTGACAGTTCTTTGGTTATTCTCTCTTGGATTTGCTCACGTTTTTTCCTTTTGTTTTTCCTGCTTGACTGGAGCAGATCATGGGGAGTATATGTTGTATTTTTCCATTTGCAGGTTCTTCTCAGGGCAAGAGGGAGAGAGAAAAAATATGACAGGTCCTTTCATTTCTCTGCTGATGACTCCAGAGCAGTTTGCAGGCAGCCCCATGTGCACACCTGAGCAGTAAAGCAGGTGCCGTGAAAGGGGGGGATTACAACAGCATAATGGACCATCACCATGCCTTTCAGTGTCACACTACTTTCCACGTCTCCAACTTCCAATCTGACGTGTATCAGCAAAAGGATCAGTGTTGATAAACACAACTCTAGTGTGTTTATGAGCCCTTTGGGCAACATGAACAACATAGAGGAATTTTAAACCTGGTTTATCAATTTAGCTCCATATTCTTTGGTTCCTGTTCACTAACTACATCCACTCTATATTTCAAAACATTCTAGGACTATAAATTAAACTGACAAAAGTCAAAGCTTTTGGAACTTACAAAGGAATCAGAGTCAATGTTAAAGTCTTCAGCTTTTACATATTATATAATAGTTTATATTCATATTTTTAATAGGAAATCCATATCCATTAAGAGTACTTGAGTTTAATAAAGATATTAGCAAAACGTGGATTGCACAGGAGTTTAAAAGGGCTGGAATGATCTGTGGATCACATTACTGAATTCTTGAGAGAGAATTATTCTAACAGAGAATGTCATGTCATATTGGACATGAAAATGCTAGTGGTCCTAAGTCTTCATGTAGACTGATTGTGCTTATAAGGGACTAAGGTCCTTTACTGGACTATTTGGGATAAGCAATATGTAAAAGCTGGGCTTTTATATTATTTTACCATATACACCTGTATGACCTCTACTGAAAAACAGTAGATTCACCTATCTCAGCAGGAGATAACAGCCTGGCTCACCATTTTAGCAAAATATTTCTTTAACCTTAATGTATCTACTCCACAGGATCTTAGTAAAGATATATACAAACTACAGTGGAAATATATCATCACAGTCTTTTCTTAAAATCATTGTGCATAGAAAGGAAACAACAGTTATATGTAAAGCCAAGAGGTCATTATTAGTATAATTAAAACACTAACAGTCTAACTAAAGAGTTAGTTGGCATCTAACTAAAACAGAAAAAAAAGAAAAGAAAATAAGGAACATAAAGAAAAGGATACCAATATACAAAACCAAAACAACAACATCAAATCAATAACAATACAGCTAGAACACACTTACCAGCAGCTACTTTTTAAATTTTATTTATTTATTTTTTTCCTGGTGCTATGCTCACCCTTCCACCACCCCTCAGCATCTTTCTGTCTGGTGGGATATTATATGGAAAATCACCACCATCCCAAATCTGTCACTGGAAAGTCTACAGTATTGACATTGCTTGGTTCTTCTCCTTAACTTTAGGATCTGCTGGGGTCATTTCAATGTTTCCTTATGCTCTTTTGAACCATGTTTTTTCTTCAAGGGTCTGCAAGTTGACATCACATCCAAATTTACTACCTATTTTATAGGTCACTTTTGGTATCCCTGAAAACATTTTTGTCCATGTTTGCATTTCTTTAACTGACCATTGATGAATTATTTATTGACACAGTTTCTCTAGTGCCAGCCTGTGACACATCTTTTACCATCCCATGCCTTTATTCCCCTATACTGTATCCTGTGCCTGCTTTTTATTATTTTGCCATTTTTAGCTGGGCTGTGTATGGGCTGGAAGTCTTGTCCTATGAAAAGAGACTGAGGACACTGGGGTTGTCTAGCCTGGAGAAAAGATAGATAAGAAGAGACCTCACTGCTCTCTATAACTTTCTGAGGAGGGGAGACGGAGAGGGAGGTGCTGGTCTTTTCTCCCTGGTTACCTATGACAGGATGCATGGGAATGGCAAAAAGCTGCACCTACGGAGCACAATTCTTTACTGTGAGAGTAGTCAAACACTGGAACAGGCTTCCTAGTGAGGTGGCCGATGCTCAATGATTGTCAGCGTTCAAGAGACATTTGGAGAATGCCCTCAGTAATATTCTTTAACTTTTTGTTGGGCAGAAGAGGTCAGTCAATTGGACTAGATAATCTGTGAAGGTCCCTTAGAACTGAACTATTCTCTTCTCAAGCCCTCTGTTATCATACAAGGGATGTATTTCTCTGCATTTCTCCATTACATTAGAGTCACGAGTATCTCATTCCATACAGAATAACTACTTATTATAATTATATATATAAAGCTACGGTTATAACATAAGAAGATAAAGGGTATTAAACCTAACAAGGCATTGTCACCTGATCATGAGAGAAAAATATTGTTACAGTTAAACCACGTCAAAGAAAAGCTCCAGGAAGACTGAGGCAAGATCAGACAAAATAAGCCTGACAAGCTGCAGTACTGAGGTCTTATAAACTCAGTACACATCCTGTCATCAATTACTAGCAATGGAAATACTGTATTACTGGGCTACAGGATAAAACAGATAGCATGTGTATTAAAAATGCTGCAATACAGTCCCTGTATATCCTAGTTTAGAGTATCTTGAGTATTATCAAAAAGAATCTATTTAAGAATCAAAAGTGTTATCTTAGTTGTTGATATACTTATAAAACGGCCTAAAGTGTTTAAAGACTTAATTAAATCTATGTTTTGTTGTTATAGTTGTTTTGGTTTTCAGTTAGTTTTCAACTACCACTTCTCTACAATTAAAGGTTTATGATTTAGTCTAAATAAAGCATCCTGAACGAAAAGGTACTGCAGAAATCCATGCCAAAGTAGGTAATAGAGCCTGCAGTGATTCAGCAATCTTAGATAGGGAAAATCTATTTCTGAGAAATCTTTACAACCTGCCAATTCCACTTTAGAAGACACTATCCTTCTCAGTGTGATGGTTGGCTTCCCTAATGGGATTACGTTTCTCACAGGACTTTGCTAAAGTCTTATTCTTATGTTCTGTTTATTTTTTTTCTTTTTTTTTTTTTTTCTGAACAGATTCTGAAAGTATAACTATACAAACATTTGAAGTAAACAATTAAGTCTTGTATTGAGAAATTGTTCTCCAAGTGAAAAACTTGGTGAATCATTGCTTACTCTTAAGAAGGTAGATATTTCAGATCACTCGATTTTTCTCTAAGATGCATAAGGTTTATGTAATTTATGTCAGTTCTTCACTCACATAAAGACAAGAGGATCCTAAATCCAGCTGAAGATCAAGTGCAATAGTAAACAAATATTGCAAATGTTATATAATCTATAAATGGGATGCTTTAGTACACCTCTGCAACTCTGTTGTATAGGGCATGTTCCATGTTCCCATTACTTAAACATGTTTTCTTAGTAGGTTTCCTAAAATCATGAAGCCTGGATCCAATTATTTAAATCTAGAACATCCTCAATGACAAGATTTCTTCTTTCCTTCTTTTTAAAAGGAAAACTTTTCCCTGTTTTTTTTCTTCTTTTTTTTTTTTTTCCCCATCTAATTGTATGTTATGTCACTTACATTATCAAGTGTGTCTACTTGGTGTATTTGTAAATTTGCAGTAGATTAATGGGATTTACTTTCTTTTAATTAAGGGTTGTCAGGTCATTAGAAGCAGCTAGCCTTCACAATATTGCAAAAGCTTTCTCTCTTAAAGGAGGAAAAAGAAAGCATTTTCTGTTTTTACTCAATGTACTGTTGTATATAGTGCCAATATACTGTTGTATATTGTTCAGAGTTTCTGCTGTTAAAGTTTTTGCTGAACAGATAGAAATGAGTAGACCTTCAAAATAGCTATTTTATCTTGAATTTTCAAATAGCTAACATAATTGAAGGCATATTTGTATGGCAGCTCCAAAATTCTTTATATTGAAGATTTAAAAAAAAAAAAGCTAAATAAAAAAAAAGTCAATAGAATTTGACAGAAAAGCCTACTAGCATTGCTTTCATTCCTCCAAAGATCAAATGAAACAATTTGAAGTTGTTTGCAAAACAGTCTTTTAATATAGTAAAAACAAACTCCAGAACATGCTGCTTTGCTTCTGATCATTGCTCAGCTGTTTGTCTTCCATATGCCTTTTCTACTTTATTCTTGAATGTGACTTGTGTTTCCAGCTCATATATGATACAAAAATATATTTTTTTAAAGCTTGGGGAATTATGTTTTAACTAGGGGAAGGATGCATTCCAGTCACACTTCTGTGACCTTCCAATCCCTATACGTGTGCCTATAAGCCACATTAAATCATTTGTCAGTTTATTTATAGTTTATTTTCCAAAGCTTTGCTCAGTTTTGACTTAAATATTTCTCAGCCATGCTACTGCATCTAAATGTTAGCTATTTTAACTGCTTTGCTTTCCTTAATATATATATATATATATATTAGCAGCTTCTCCTTTTAATACATCAATAATTTCCCTTCTGCTTAGTTTATATGTGGAATTCTGCACAGTTTATATGTGGAAGATGTGGTATTCCAGGTATAAAGAAATACTATAACCCTGCATCCGTTTCTCTTCATACTATTTTTTTTTTTTTTTTTACTCTTCTTCCTTGTTCCTTGTTGTTTCCTTTTATTAACTTTGGTTCTGTAGAATATTTAACTGGCCATATCACAGAATTCATCCCCAAAATGTACTGTAAGCTGCTGAAATGTATGAGATCCCAGCCAGGGTTCTCCCTCCACAATAAAACAGTTTCATAAGCAAGCAATGAAGCTGAACTGCTATGAATTTTTCTCATATGTGCCATATTCTTCTCCCTTCTTCTCTCCCCTCTTTTTTCCCCTCCCATTTGCACTGTGTCCCTTCTTATGGCTTACTGCCCACCTCTACTACAATATTTCTGTTTTGCCTTTCTGTACCTTCCACATTACCTACCCTCTATTAAATATGGAGGTAGCTGGAGAACAGGCAAAAGATGCTGTAGGTGACTGAGAGATAGTAGTGATGTAGTGACAAGCCAGTGCAGGGCTGCAGATTACCCAGTAGGGTCTAGCTTTCTCTGAGAAGGGGAATTTACAGAGTATTTGCAACCTATCCAGTCATCAATTTTCACACATTTTGACTGTCTCTTTGAGACCTTTTATTCTCCCACTTGTTTAAAAACAATGAACAAATACATTAAAAATAAAAATAAAATTGCAGGTACAACTGACAATCTGATGGGCAGATGCAAGACACTGTTTTATAAAGAAATCAATCCAAAAATGATGAAGTGGTGCTGCAATAAAATCATCGAAGGAATTATACTAGATGAAGCTGAATACCGAAAAACAGGGTAAGCAAAGACAAAAGAAAAAGAATATCAAAAAGGTTGTGTTTTGAGTTGTATTAACAGCAGTGCCACATATATGAAAGAATGAGAGAAAGAGAGAAAGAGAGAAGGAGAGAAAGAGAGAAGGAGAGATTAAAAGTATATAAATTTTATATATTATTATTTTTATTTATAAATTATATAAAATTAAAATTACATAAGGCTTGTTGAAGAATGAAATCTGACAATTTTAAAACCAGAAGGAATAAGAGTAAAAGGAGGAAATAATACTGGAGAATGTAATTCACCCAAAACATCACCTTTTGTCTTGTTCGAACATTAACATAGCATTTATGAAAAACTCTCTGCATTTAGAAAGATGTCTTTGTGAAGAAACTTTATAGCCTGTAGTTTGGTGTAAGCTAATCAAAATAGATGTGCCCAAGATAGTAAGATTTAAATGTAGCTTTTAATTAACTCATACTTTGAGGGACCTCTCAGAAGAAGGTTTGATCTGAGCCTTTGTTTGAAAGCTATGCAGTAACCTATGTTGTGTTATACAGCCTTGAATTCAAGGCCATTTTCAGTACTTCAGAATGTTTACATTTTTATCTTTTAATTTACTTACACTTAACACTGATAACAGCACTTCTAGAGAAATGCTTACAGCCTTTGTATGTATATTTAAATGATTTTTAAAATTTCAATTATTTCTTAAGGAACAAAATGCAGTTTATATCTGCCCTATTTCACCAGGAGGATGGGAACATCTTGATCTCAGATGGAATGAGCTGATTCAATGAAATGTTACAAAGTCCATGCATTGCAAAAGCCAAGAATCGATCTATCCAATATACAAATCAAGTATAAAAATAATTAAAAGTTTAAAAAAACATTTTGCCAGGTCTTCGTTTTATTTTTGCTACTGAATATTTGGCAATCACACAATATCAAGCTTATTTGCACAAATAATTTTAAATTTAGGGAGGAAATAGAGTTGATTTTATTTTTTACTTGATTCTAATTTTTAAAAGATGGCAAAATACCATAACTATCAGTTTTGCCACTAGTGATAAAATCAAATAATTTCTAAAAGAAGATACCACACTCTCTTTTGTATATTTGTTAATCAGAAATCATTCTAATTTATGAAGGCCTAGAAATGTGGAGAAAAAATAAATTCTGTTCTCCAGGGACATAGTTGAATTTCAATATTTCGCTGCAACTTAAATGAAGATAAAGTACTGAAACTTTCATTTTCTTTTCCAGCAATTCACACAATAACTAAAATTGGGGAAAAAAAAAGTAAAAATAATGTTGCCTTTACTTCAGTGGCCTACTTTCACAGCTTCATTCACTACAATTAGGTAAGGTGAATTCCACATTTATTTTTTGCCAAAAATTCTATTGAAAATAATTTTCCATGAAAATTGGGTAACAAGAATAGTTTCCTATTTCATGCCTCCATGATTCATGCTCTTTACCATGGTTCCACAATTAAAAGAATTTTCTTAATTACTGAGTTTTGGTTTTTAGTAATCTAATCGACTGTGGCTTTCACCAATTCCCTCCTCAAGCTACTCAAGCCACGTATTAACTGTGAATAATTTGGCTGTTCTTCTAATAACCAGGATACAGTTTTTCAAAGACAACTCCAACCTGATGTGAGTGTTCTTTGCAGCTACTTCTGTTAATGACTGCCACCAAAATAATCATTGGCAAAGTAATGAAGTCCTGGTAAATTGTTTGATTATTTTCTGAAGTTTAAATTCTGCACTGTTCAGTCCTGGAGGTACTGTCTTGACCTCCAATTTATGAATGCAGATTTGAATAGTTTGAGCAGAATCTGAAATATAAATGGATCAAACCCAATAGAAATTTGGTTGAGATGGCTGAATGTTTGAGATTCTGCTAAAGTATTTACCTTGAAAAAATGAAATAAATCAAATATTGTCATAGGGCTGAGCCTATGTAAACTCATATGGAAACTACTTTTTCAAAATCTTATCGTATCACAAGGGCTACTTAATTTTCCCTCAAGCCTTAGTTAGTTTTCAAACCTTCCAGACCTTATCTTCCTGACATTGCCTGACATTTCCTGACCTGCGCATTTACTTAAAGGCTTTCCTCCCAATAATTTTGCATCTTAAAGTAGTTTCCAAGGATTAGGGCTAACATTAAGTCCTGCACTTCAAAAGACTTCTTGCAACAATTCCAGTTGTACCACTTTGTCCAAGTCCTTAGGCCTTTGATCACAATTAATTGCAACAAATGCAGTGTGGAATTTAAATAACCACACAATGCTCTGAATATATGAAGTTCCTCCTTCAACCTAATGCTGCTTCACAGAATATCTCCATGGAGATCTGAAGACTTCTGTTTTATTTCTCTCTATATACGTGTCTAAACTTATGAACTTATGAATATTCATTGTGATAGCCAGAGATTAATTGGCTAATACTATGCTGCCATTGTAATCTTTTGGGTTACATATATTTTCAATTTAATTTTAAGTATGGTATTGAAAATAGCTATTTATCTTTTTTTTTCTTTTTTTTTCTTTTTTCTTTTTTTTTTTTTCCTGGATAATGGGAGGCAAATCTCATGTTTTTATGTCTTTAAATATTAGGATCATAAAAGCTGTCCCTGCATCTGAAAAGATAAAACATTTGTTTTAAGATATTAGTGCCAGGCTTAGAGGTAAGGTATTCTTTTTCCATCTAGCCGGAGCCATAAGTGCATATGTAATGACTGTGAAAGCCATTCAGAATGGCTACTTGACCATTCAAGAGAGGAAGTGAATGGGTCTTTCCTGGAAGCAGTTTCTTTTTAGTTTTTGAGGTCTGGTCCCAGAAGCTGGCAGCAGACCCTACTTCATCCTGCCTGCTAGTACCTGAGTACCTCAGAAATACAAGTCTTTCTAGTAATCCCCCTCACCTTTGAGGTAATTCTCTGCACAAACATAATTTTACATGAGGATTTTTTTTTTTTTTAATACCTGCAATGGCACATTAAGATAAGGTCTTTCACATTAAAAAAAAAAAAAAGTTATTTTTATGGCATATAAAATTGTCTTGTGATGAGGATGGTGTTATTCAGCAGGGCTGATCCTCACCCCATGTCTCCCCTGAATTCCCAGTATTTGTGCCAGTGATTGGATCCTAAATCCTTAGCTACCACTGCATTGCTGAGGATAGCAACTCTATCTATGCTGTCATCCACTTCTACATTTATCATGGCAGAAGAGTCACTATTTCAGGAAGTGTGCCTGCAAGTAGCACAGAACTTCCACTAGAGATAGGTCCCTACACT
Source organism: Anser brachyrhynchus (assembly GCF_964034855.1). NCBI lineage: Eukaryota > Metazoa > Chordata > Aves > Anseriformes > Anatidae > Anser > Anser brachyrhynchus. The sequence continues at coordinate 46,687,701 of NC_137699.1, forward strand.
TTCCCTCTCAAGGATTAATTCCTGCTCTTCCCAGCAGATTCCTCCAAACTTATTGTATTAACAGTTCATTTTTTATGACGGTTTTCCAAGTCTGGCTGAATCTCTTTCTCTTGGGCTAAGCAGTTCTTAGTCAGGCAAAGAATTTTTTTATTCTGAAAATTCTGTGCTATTTTTTATTTTTCAACAGAAACCTACTCCTTGAACCTTGCTCTTTTTCTCTTATCTATTCAGTAAAGTGAACCCCTCTCTTTGATGGTACTTTCAAAACACTTATTCTTGCATGTTTTTAGAACATGATTCATGTGGCTTGTCAGTTGGAACACAAACTACCTTGGCTACAGCACTTGAACAATCCCTTCAGGATCTTCAAGTTTCACTTGTCCTGCTCACTATAGTGACAGTTATTATTGGAAAACCTTTATTTCTGTCTTATTCTCATGATATAGTTTCCTAACCAGGCGGTTTACATGGAAGAATAGATATGCATATTTGTGTATATATACACATATATATTTACCTTATGAATTTTGTGCATCAATATTTATGGAAGCTGAGAACTTGATAGAAACACAGCTTTAAGGCTTACCACATCTGCTGATGTAGATTGACTTGACTATGTGCATTTTAATGGCCATATCAGGTTATGGTAAAATGTAAATATAATGTATTTAAACCTCTAAAATATAGAACAATGTTATAGATGCTTATAAAGGACAGATTACAAAAGGACATTGCACTGGATTGAATTATACTAACCGTCAGATTTGATGTTTATTGCCTGTATTTAGCTGGAGACTTGTTCACATCAAAATGGATCTCTGTCTTACTGCATAACTACTTTCTAAAGGCCTCCTACCGGATAATCAAATATGCTCTCTAAGTCACTGTTGTAGAATTAGATTTACACAACTCATGTAGCAGCAATTAAGGATTTATTATATATCTTTATAGCAGATAACAAAGTTAGATTGCATGATTTTAACAGCACTTAATCAGTATCTAAGCATTAGTCATTTAACACAGTGGTCTAAAGGAATTTGCTACGATAGAAACAGTGACTTAGTTAAAGATTTGTGAATGGTAAGGTTCACTCAAGAATTACTGCAGGGTCCTTGGGGGGAGGGGCGAGGGGGAATGTAGAGGGGTGTTTCCAAATCCAGTTGCATGCTTGTAAAATGCACACTAGTGAATTACTCACCCTACTTCCTCATCGGTGCTTGTGGACAAGCTTTTTCCTCAAGGATTCAGCCATGAAATGCACTTCCCTCCAGGGGTATCCTGAGAGGCATCTCAGTTCAGGGGGAGATTGAGAATGCAGCCTGATGCAGTCCTTGGAGAGCTCAAAGAGTTCTTGCTTGGGATAGCTATTTATAGGATTATGAGACCATTGTCTTTTGGTCGGTAATTTTCCATAATTCAGGTGTTTGCCAATTTGTTTAGGAATCAGGCTGTGCAGTCCCCCGCCCCTCAGCACTTAGTTGTATTCTTGTCAATTAGTACCACTTACAGGGAGAATGGGATTCAAGGCCTGTATCATATAAACAGGTGTTAAAGGGAGCAAGGCGAGAAGTCAGGCTCCACTGCACTCCGTAGATAACAGAGGAATGGTGTCAAGATGACTTTTCCTTTGATTATGGAGAGGAAAGAGATGCAGTGCCATATTTATTGGATAAAGTGATTGCTTTGTATTCAAGTCCAGATTTCTTCACATTGAGGCCTGCTGTAGTTCACAAGGCTGAGCAAGACTTACGCCAAGTACAGGAGCAGAGCAGCACACCTACCCCACTGTATAGGAGTGGAGTGTTACCTGCCACAGCTATTCTGAGCTTTGCTTGTTTGCTTTTTTTTTTTTTTTTGGGAGGGGGTGTGGGGCAGGGTGGTGTAAATCTTTCGCTAGTAACTCTTCAAGGTAACCAGTTCTTGGGACCCTCTAGGGCTTCCCTACTGGAATAATTATCTCTTCCCTAAAGCTTATTCATCTGTAAGGATCTAAGAGATAGTTTTGACATTCTTCCTATTAAATTATAGACTGTTTTTTGATTCTTTGGAAATGCAAACTCACCTGTTCTAGAATTGCCTATTAACATCTCTTGATCTCTTTTACTAGTCAGCTGCTCTTTTCCCCATTTGATGACTAAATGTGTACATTCCAATGTAAAGTGTCTCTATGTACAAAACCTTACATTTTATATCAGCTTGTAAAAGGGGAAAACATACTTGATTCAGGTTTACAGATGGAAAAATGCCTGCCATTCATTACCAACTCTTAACCGAGACCAGACATGACATTAATCAACACTTTGGAATGATAATGGCCTAGGATAAATGTTGACCATACTAGCCTTTGAGGAAGACTGTAGCAATTCCCAGCAAGCATTGAAATGGCATTTTCCAATGAGAAAAAAAAAAGATCTTTTGATGGAAGTGTTATAATTAGAGCAACAACTGAACTACTGTACAACTATTGAGATTAGGTGCTTAGATTAAAATTCTTGAAACAGAACTTCAAACATATAGATATAATTATTGAATCATAGAAAATAAGTCTGGAGAGGATGTGCTAAGCCCTTTAATCCTTCTCTCTCTCCTACGTCATAAACATTCCAGATAGATGTCTGTTCAATGAATTATATTTATTGATAAATACCATGTACTGGATAATCACATCTAGACTTTAGTTAAATTTTCCCAACACCTTGTCTAAATCTTTGTTGAAACTTTAATCCATTATTCCTTAGCCTACTAATCCTGGATATGGAGAACAAAACAGCATTTATTATTTGTCTTTGCAGAGCTTTTTGGATTTAAAAAAAAACTATTACTTTTTTTAACCTTTGTCATTTACTTCTTGACTAAGAAAGACTAGATCCTGTAATCATTTATTACATTTCATGCTTCTAAGATCTACTTTTTCACTTTTCCTTTCTGATGACTGTCCAAGCATTTTTCTTTTTCTTTTTTTTTTTTTTTCCAAGCGTATCACAACAAAACTATATACAATATTGCGATACTACCAGTGCTAATAAAATATGAACAAATATGTAACACTTACAGCTGTTGCATTTTTGGCATTTTCCTTTGTACAACAGTATTTACACTGTTGACACCAGCTCAGCTTGTGAAAACATTCTCTGCTCATAGAACAGATCTACTTTATTCACATATTAAGTGCTCTTTGAAAGACCTTGGATAGCTCTGTGGGACCCCAAACTCAATTTTTCAGTAATTATACTTCCCACGTATATTATTTCCACTATTAGTTCTATTTTTTACATATACCTTGTTTTCTGGTATGGATGTCAGACATGTTGCTCTTTAGCTATATCAGTCCCTAATAGAAGCTTGTAAAACAATTTGCTTTCATTTTTATGAAACATATTTTTAAATGATTAGATTTCTTACTGCATTTCAGAAATTTCATTTCTGAGACCCTGTAGAACATGTAAGTTAATATTGCGTCAGTTGGCTATTTGTTAATATTCATTTAATGTGTTTATCCTATGTTCAGTTTGAAAAAGTTTTACTGCCTGTAAAAAGCTCCTGAACTCAAATGTCCTGAACCTTCTGAACCATCTTGGAGTTGTCTGCATGTCATTAATATGAATATGAAGAATATAAAGCATCACTACATTTGTGACAGTTCCCATTCTGCCACTTCATCTCACTTTGCACAATGTGAGTTGCAGATAACACTTCTCTGGAACCAGTTTTGCATCTTCCTTGCAGTTGTATTTTATTATTTCCCTAATTTGTTGATGAAAATGTCACTTGAGACATAAGCTTCACAGAAAACAAATTATGTGACTTGTGCTGCTTCTCCATCTGTATCGACAGCTACAACAATATAGACAGAAATTAGATTGCCTTGTCAAAGTTTGTGCTTGATGGTCAAAGTTGACCAATATTTGTCATCATGTTTTCCCCAAGTGCTTACAAATAGCTGATTTGATTGCTGACAATATTTGAGTTAATTGAAGTTAAACTGATTGTTCTGATATCCTCAGATTCTCCTTTTCTACTGTGTAGTTTCAAGATGTGTTTCATATGGAATCGGTTTAATAATATCTATTACTCATACAACATATATGTAAGAACAAGAGGATTTTTCATTAAATTTTCCTACAGTAATGTCATGTCACAGATACCTGAGTGTCATGACATTTTAAATGACTGTAAGTATTTTAAAAACTGTAAGTATTTCAATGTCTGTAGCCTTTAGTTTTAGAACTCATATGAATATTGGGAGCTTAACCAGAACACTGCTTCTAGACATCTGAAGAAAACATGGTAGTCACACTCATTCCCAAGAGAGATTTTAGGTTATTCCAGGGCTGGAAACAAATTGATGAAGATTTTGAAATCATGGGTTTGGATGTCAGCACCTCTTAGAGAAGTTAGGAAGAAAGTAGACCAACTAAGTTATTTTGTATATTTCTTTGAAGTATGCTAATTTAATTTTATTCTTCTGTCTTAAAGAGTAATGATTTTTAAGAAAAATTACATAATTAAAAAAATGCATTGTTAATACTAATATAATGGGAAAAAAAGTTCCTCCATTAGATAAATTATTAAATATCAAAAGCTGTTTTTGTACTGCATATTTTCATTAAAAGTATATTAAATTAAAAGTATACTTTCATTAAAAGCATATTAAATGCAGATGCTAAAGTTTCACACTGTAGAATTAAGTCAATAACTGGCTAGAGCTATGTTAGTTTTGTCTTTCTTAAGATTATATTGGGGACAGTTTAGCATATGTCTGCATTACAATTTATTACTAACAGGAGCAATGCACAATTTGAAGAGATGTCTTTAAGATTCATTTTTGGATTAAACTCTCAACAAACAGAACAGAAGTATTAAGTAAATCCAAGAAATAAAAAAGAAGATAAATTGGATCCAAGTGCCCATATGCCGTGTACAAATCAGCTCTATTATCTTTGCTTACCTTATGGCAGAGATATCGTTTATAAACCATCTTTATTGCTGAGCAGAGATAAAAACTGTATGTTAAAAATACATTATGGCTTATCTCTCACAAACAGGTGAGGAATCAGCTCTTTCTTTAGGAAAAGAAAACAATGGAAAACTAGGTGTATGTTTTTACTGTGTTTATTTAATTGCAACACAGTGCAAACACAAATAACAAGAAATACCAGCTTCTTCTTCCCATACACAATGTATGCCATCTGCTCAGACTGAACAACATCAGCTCAGCATCAGTCATCTCTTTCCAGACACCTGAATATCAGAATTCAATAATACTGCAAAATTATTAAATCAAAAGGCCAAAAGGGTCAAAACTAATACCCATTGTGGCTGAAAATATCCAGGCCAGTTCAACAGCTGGTGGTTTGAAGTATATTTTAATGATTAGGAGGAAGGTGGGGTTGTTTTTTTTCATGTCATGTATGTTTTATGTGACTGCTAAAGACTTCATATTTTCAGACATGTTGCTGGGTACAGGAAATGATCCTGCTCACACATATAGGAAAACCAAATTCACCTCAGCTTTTCTGATGGTATTTCAGTCTGATCCTACTCTCCCCCTCATTATTTAAAGTCAAACAGGGTTGGTAACATAGTGACGTACACTGGGGAATTAAATCTTTCATTTTTTCATTAACAGAGGCAGACTCTGTCATTAGAAACAACATTAAAAAAAATGATAAAAAAAATGAATATAAGTTTGTTATTCTTACAGATTTCATGTGTTTCTTTAGTCAAGTAACTCAAGCTTTTACTGTAATATAAAATCCAAAATAAGTGTATATGATAATATATATGTGATAATATGTCATGATCTTTATGTTCATCTTTGGTTATCTGTAAAATAAGGCCAAGACAGTAACAGGAAGGGTAAAAGAGCTACAAAACTAATTCTATTAACATCTAAATTTTTTGATAGACCAATTAAAATGTCATTATTCTATGAAGAGCAATGAAGAATATACCTTTGTTACATCGGTTGTCTGTGTATACCCTACTAGGTACGTCGTCCTACCATCTGCTGCTTGCAACAAAACCCAGCAATAACCCTGTAAGAGAACCATTCTGGTTTGGATTAATACATTGTTTTCATGGGGAGTTTTGGAAAAAATCCCAGCTTAATTTAAGCATACCAGCACACTGGAAAGTTAGCAATAATGTTTACCAACTATACCTTACATTCAGCAAACACAGAAGTGGTGAAAGGTATCTGGTTTATTTGTTCTTCTCCTGCAGTACGTTATATATATTATGTTTCATTAAAAAAAAAAAAAAAAAAAAAAGGGGGCGGGGGCACTAAACAGCAGGGAAGAAGAGCACCTCTTTAACTTCTCCTTGTTGTTACATTTTGGATCCCTTCTGGAGATTGACGGTGAGATGATTGTGCTTGTCTAGGAACAGCAGTGCCTATGGAAGTAAGGGGTGCCACAGGGTGTGAGGGGACATCAGGGAGTGAGAGAAGGAGCAAGCTGCAAGTATCCAGTAGAAACAGAGATGAGGAGGCTCCTGAGAGCAATAGGAAGCAAAACCGTAGCCAAGTCAAACACACACAGAGTGAGGGTTGTATGGAGTGTGCTACAGCTCAGAGGCCCTGGAAATTGCTGGAGTGAGAGAAAGAGAGAAGGAAAATACACACTAAAAAAATATGTGGGAGAGGTGAGTTTTTAAATCTTTTAATTTGCTTCTGCTTTGTGTGTTGTATCTTCATATTCTTAAATATCTTTGCATTTATCAGTTAGAGTTACTTGGTATAAACATTAAAAAACA
>NC_137699.1:46699456-46713920 GCF_964034855.1 Anser brachyrhynchus
GCAACACATCTCCCACTTCTCCAGGGTAGGACTTGAGACAAGTTTCACTGTATACCCAAGTCAGCATTGCTACATATATAGCTCAAAGAGGACTATGTAAATCCACCAGGAGTTCACCATTTAAAAATATATATTCAGGTATGGATGTAGCAGGTATTCAGGTAAAGATTAAAGGAAGAGTGATCTTCTTCTCTGCCCCTACTTACGTTCATTACTGTCCAAAGAAAGAGTGAGATTTGTCATGGTATATGTCAGGTTAGATTTCTTTGTGCTCACTTGCTCTGGGCACCTTGGGAGCACCAGTGAGTGCTTGGCATGATACACTTTCTGTGCCCACACTTGCCTAAAAATTGACATTTCTAGAAAGAAAATGTGCTTTCTCTGTTTACTTCAGCTTCTCAACAATTTCTTCTGAATCTGTACCTGGTACTTGAAAATTAAAGCAATCTCTAAGATTTAGTGTCCCAAATGTAGAACAGAGCAGAACAGAACAGAATACAATACAATACAATACTTCGGTTGGAAGGGACCTTCAAAGATCATCTGTCCAGCTGCCTGACCTCTTCAGGGCTAACCAGAAGTTAAAGTTATTAGTAAGGACATTGCGGAAACATCTCTTGAAGGCTGACAGGCATGGGGCATCAGCCACCTAGCTAGGAAACCTGTTCCAGTGTTTGACTACATTCATGATAAAGAATTTTTTTTCCTGATGTCCATTCTGAATGTCTCAATGGTTAGCCCATCTTTACTTCTAGGATTTTTGTACTAAACAATGGTTTTGTTATAATTTTTCCAGTTGTTACATAGGACTGGCATTTTAAAAATTTGAGCTGCAGTTGCCGGAGGAAATCCAGCATATTGCAGACCTCAGTGAGAATTGTATTTTCTTTGTATTGATTCCACCTGAGCATTAAGAAACTGTGATAGACAATTATTTTCATTATAACTGTAATTTTACTTCAAGGAAAGACACTTTCCTCACAGTAGCTCTCCCAAAATATTTTAGTTGGAATTTTTTCACTCACAGAAGAAGATCAGCCTCCATATTCAGACAGGTGTGGTGTGAGTGCACAACACTACTAAGGAAAAATATCCTATTTACAGTGCCAGGGGACCAGATCTGCAGAGATATTTTTTCTGGTAGGTGAATAGAACAAAAAGTACTTTTAAACGTTTTTGTTAGTTTGTTTGTTTGTTTGTTTTTTACTTTCCCTATTCCTCCAAACACAATATTTACCTGCAGCCAGAGAGTGTCAGTTCTTTGTGTGGGCATAAAGCTTGGGAAGAGCACACAGGGAATTTATTTTACTTTTTTTAAAACTTCACAGAATCACTGAATGGTTGAGATTGGAAAGGACCTCCGAAGGTCATTTAGTCCAACCCCTCGGCCGAGAAGGATCACCTAGATAGAGCACATTGTGCAGGATGCCATCCAGGTGGGTTTTGAATATCTCCAGAGAAGGAGACTCCACAGCTTCTTTGGCCAACCTGTCCCGGTGCTCAGTCACCTCACAGTAAAGAAATGCCCTCTCAGATTCAGCCGGAACCTCCTGTGCTTCAGTTTGTGCCCATTGCCTCTCATCTTGTTGCTGAGCACAACTGAAAAGAGACTGGCTCCATCCTCTTGACACCCTCCCTTCAGATATTTATATACTTATATATTTATACACGTTGATGAGATCTCCCCTCAGTCTTCTCTTTTCCAGGCTAAACAGGCCCAGCTCTCTCAGCTTGTCCTCGTACAACAGGTGCTCCAGTCCCCTAACCATCTTCGCAGCCCTCCTCTGGACTCCCTCCAGTAGGCACTTATAAGTGCCTTATAAGGCACTTATAAGAACACATTGTTGAAAAATGTGCTAAAAGCAAGATCATCAACTTGTTTTGTCCCTCTGAGTGTATCAAACAGTGGAAGGCTGCAGTGGGCAGTTACATGGGTTCAGAATTAATTAGCAGACGGAGCTGTGTAACTGATTACAAGCCTTTTTTAACATGTCTAGAGGATGCAGTCCTGCCTCCTGAGTACATCCATAGGCTTAAGTCAGATTGTATGTGCAGATATTGTGCAAGTTACCTGTGACTTTCTCATCTGGTTGACTCTCTAGTAGGCAAATGAATGTGTAAACAAAAAGGGTTCAGCTACTTACCTATATGCATACAGAAATCACTTCCACCTTCCCCAAAGCACCATATACAACATCGTTTATATACAACTAATAAAGTAGATATGTTTCTTGTACAACTAAAAAAAAGTAGAAGTATAATTATACCTTAAAGTCACTCCAACCCATACGCATCATCACAAAATACATTTTTTTTTTTGCCCTTGAGAGACACGGATGATGGAGTTTTATTTTAATATATAGAAATGGTAAGAATTTGTCTTCCACTGTCATTGCAGAGTACTTTTATCACAGGGGTGCCATGGAAAGCCCATTGATGTCAACTGCTTTGATAGCACAGGGCCTTTCACACTAGGAGAAGTGTTGGCATCTGCCTCTGCCATCAGTTGCTGTCCTGTAGGGTTATCAAGACACAGAGCCTTTACAGACTTAATGCCCAAGCAACCTTTTCAGGCAGCAGCAGCTACAGGTGTATATGTGCACATACATAGGATTGTGACTACTGCTTGTTCAGTGCCTTATGATTTTCAGACAATGGTCATTGTTCTCCTGAAAAGCTATAAAGTGAAAATAAGAAGAATGAAATGTGGTAAAGTAGATAATACACAGAAAATCATACAAATTCATATAATTTTTTTTTTTTTGGTATTGCATTCACTGCGTTATAAAATATATGTTGCTCTGAAAGTAACTTTTGATGTTGTTTTTGTTCCTGTCTTTCACTGGTATAAAAAGTGAAAAAAATTAACTAAGTGCTTTGTAGATGTTTATAAAATAATTCCCCATGACAATAGTAGTGGCTTAGCATAGTCCTCTTTCTGTCAGAATGATGTCAGTATGTTTTGTGTGTTACACAGAGGCTTTGTATTTTTACTGAGAAGATGCTTTTTTGCCATGCCAATGGATTTTATTGCCAAGCAGACAACCTGCAGAGAAGCTTGTGTGCCCAATTAACCCCTTTTAACTCTATGCAATTACTGTTCACATCCATTACACTTTTGATGAAGAACAAACATTAACAATCACACCATGAGCCAGTACAAAATTAAAACTTTAACAGCAGTAGTGCAACAGCTGTGAGGGTATACAAAAATAGTAAGAATACGATATTGAGTCATCACACAACCCAGCACTGAATTTTCCCAAAGTGAATGAGGTTATGCACCCCTAGACTGATTGTTTGGGCAAGTGAAGAGGGGATACTCAATTGAGTTTCAGTCTGTAGCTCAGCACTGACTATATTGCTTGCTTATATAAATTCAGATATATTAAATCTAATTGCTATCTTATATTCATGGACTGTTAGTTAAGTAGTGCATCGTCCTTATCAGAATCCAGAATAGAAAATGCCCCTTGGACATGGGTTCTTGGTCAATGACTCTGTGTGACAAGTTAAGAATGGGTATATTAGAAGAGCATCCTAACTAATCTATGTCTCGTTTATTTTCAGCACACTTCTCAGTTTCTGAGGAGATTCTAACCAAAATAGGGTGTTTATTTGAAAGCCACATAAGCTTATGAAAGCTCGATGAAAGCAAAGGAGTGGCAAGGAAATAGAAGTTTAGCTATTATTTTATAGTAAAGAATAGTAAATATAAGAGTGTAAATATCCAGACATATGACCTGAAAATGGGAGTCCAAATGCCTTCTACCTGGAGAATCCAGGCTAGCAATTTTAGGGTCTTTAATTTAGACTTGTTGGACTGAAATCTTGAGTGCTGCACATATGGATAGAAAAGAACAAGACGGAAAATGTGACCAACAGAAGGATGTTTCCTCTGTGGACAACATGTACAATGTACTTTGTACTGGCAAGGTAGGTCAAGAAGAGCAGCAGCTGGCACTTTTACTGTGCTGTAAGGAAATCTACAGGAAATCTTCCACAAAAAAAAAAAAAAAAAAAAAAAAAAAAAGGTGTACCGGTTATTACAAAACTTTTGAAAGTCAAAGTCAATGTCAAAATCAAAGTCAATGGTGAGAATATGTTGCTCCGTGAAAGTAACAGAAGCATTCCTTTTGGAGATATATCAAATCAGCTCACTAGACCAACTTGCCCTGTAGCTGTATGATCATCAGTTCTGACAAACAGGGAAACTGAAGTATTATATGCTTAGGAACTTGGAGGACTGTGAGATTTCTTTTAGCAAATCTTTATCAGATATAGTATCAAACTGCAAAAAAAAATAATCTTAAAAATAAACAAAAAATCATCAAGTGAGGAGACTTCACATAGCAGTCTACAAACAATGTTCTGCAAAGCAGAAAGTATTCAGCAATTCTACAAAAAATAAAACAAGTAAATAAATGTCCAACAGCAATGACATCAACTTTGTTGAAGTAAAACTCCACCTGAATCCAGAGAACTGATATCAGCTAAGCAGAATTATGCATAAAATAAAATAATGAAATAAAATGAAATAATAATGAAATGAAATAAATAAAATAAAATAAATAAAATAAAATAAAATAATAATAAAATTGTTTGCATGTTATTTTCTGGTTATTGGAGAAGGATCTGCTACATATATGACTGCACAGAAGCTGAAAGCTACAACTGATCACACATTCCAGAGAGCATGCTGGCAAACCACAGCTTCTGTTCAGTTAAAGCAGTATCTTTGAGTTAGAAAGACTTTAAGAAAACAAAACATGTAAAAGTAATAAAAGCCTGGAAGATAAAGACATACCTCACTTATCTCACACAAATTTACAGAAAACAGCAATAACAAATAAAAGCAAAAGAGAAACAATCTTGGAGGAAAAGATAAAAACACTACGCATTTTAGATTTTAAAAAGAAAGGATAAACTGAAGGTTGTTGTCTTGTTCCAAATCAGTTTCTGATGCCTTTTGGAAGGTAGATTGCAAACTGGCTTACACTGAAGAAAGAAAATGAAGGGTCTCGGTGAAAGTGCATGCAGAGAACCAGGAAGAAAATATCTTATTTCACAGCTGTACCAAAGACAGGCAATATTTAAAGCCTGATCTAAATTCTATATTATTGTAGATTTAGGATAGGTATGCCTTTGGATAATCTTTCTGTGTGCAGACCTAAGTATTTAAGAGCATGGTATGCTTGAAATTTGTTGATAAAACCTAGCTAAATCATCTCATCTCAAGTGGTCCACCCCACTGTGAGCAGTCAAACCAAGACAACATTTAAAATAAGATATTTATTTATTTATTTATTTTTAAAAGTCCAACTATCAGAAGATTAATTATTTTCATTTATAATCTTTTTTTTTTAATATAAATTTTATTTTGAAGGCACTGGAGATGCTGTCTTTCAGATGAAATACATTTGTTACCATATAATTACTATAAAAACAAATAAATCGGGCAAAATCTTATTAGTCAATGCATATAAGTAACCATTTTATACTATACTAAACTAAAATTTTAAAGCCTGCATATGCATTCTCAAGTAAGTTTTATTTGATCACCTCTTTCATAATTGTGTCTTAATTAGATTGTAAACACCTCAGGGACCATGCTATTTTTTAATAAGTTTCTAGAACCTGGTCCACATACTAAAGAGATCCTTGGCATAGTACTGTAATGTGTATATTAGCAAGTGACATTAACTATTATAGTAAATGGAAGCCTTTCTCCAATAATATTTAAGAACCTCACAAGCCTGAAGAAAATCAGACAGATCAAGGTAGAATTGGTGATTGTCACTATTTTGGCTGAGATAGAGTTAATTTTCTTTGCAGAGGCTCATATGATGGTATGTTTTGGACTTCTGGTGAAAATAGTGGTTATAACATACTGATGTTTTTAGCTGTTGCAGAGCAGTGCTTACACAGAGCCAAGGACTTTTCTGCTTCTCATGCTGCCCTGTTAGCGAGGAGACCGGCCGGGGTTGCACCAGGAGCTGGGAGAGGACACAGCCAGGACAGCTGACCCAGACTGATCAGAGGGATATCCCATACCATATGGCACCATGATCAGCAATAAAACTGGGGTAAAGGAGGATGTTCAGAGTGATGACATTTATCTTCCCAAGAAATCATTCCACGTGGTGAGCCCTGCTTTCCTGGGTCTCATGGTTAAACACCTGCCTGCTGATGGGAAGTAGCGAATGAGTTCCTTGGTTTGCTTTGGCTACACTTTAAGCTTTTGCTTTACTTAATAAAAGGTCCTTATCTCAACCCATGAGTTCTCACACTTTTACCTTTAAGTTTTTCTCCCATACTACTTGGGGAGTGTAAGTGAGCGGTTGTGTGGTGCTGAGCTGCCTGCTGGGGCTGAACCACAACAGTGATGTGGGAATGTAAACACTTCTGCTTCCACTGAAATAAGACTATTTTTGCAGACAGGACTACGCATTCCTTAAAATTTACCAGGATGTAATCATAGTCTAATACCACTCCCTTTTTCCTAGACTTCCTCTTTATCTGAATGCTTTGACAAAAAGTTTATTCTGACAGATCAATATCACTGGAGTATTTCCAATTCCCAGATAAGCTGGTATTCAGAGAGCTTGTGATTCACAATGCCAGCTCAAAATTACCTTGACAACCACAAGAATCAGACTTTCCTAAGGGAAAGTAAGATCACAGTAAAGTGAAGAGGCTCTCCATCTTCCTCAGTGACATGGACAACAAATAGGTTGTGCGGCGTAAAGTGCAAGTCCTCTGATGGCTTCATTATCTTGCAACTGCCCTACCAACTGCAAGGGTGACGTGCTATACGTTATGGTCTCAGCTTCCTTGCAGCTGTGGTTCCATTTCTATACATAATATGGCACTAGAAAAACTATAATTAATGAAGTGTTGCTTTCAAAGTTTCAGACACCAAGATTTCTTTATTTTATTTATTTTTTTTTAATTCTGTTTGGCAAAGGTGGCTTTAATTTGACTTTCACAAGAGTGAAAACCTGTCCCCCCTCAGAAGTTGGTCAAACTATTAATTTTACAGCAAGGACAACAGAGTACAGTAAAAGCTTTTCACAAAGCCAAACAGCTTAACCTAATTAAATGGCTGTTTTGACAGGTGGTTTAAAGTGGAATGAATGCTATTGAGAATGGCTACAGGGTTGTATATGATGAGTGTCTGTGTGTTTATGTGTGCAGGTGAAAATGTGACTGTGCAGGGGGTGACAATAGATCTGTGTCCATAATTTTTTTTTTTCCCCCCCAAAAAAGTTGCAGCTGTTCAACATTTCCAGATTTATTTCAATTAATTTTGTTACATATATTGACTCAGGTGAACAACCACACCTGGACTATAGTAAAAGAAAGACATTTATGAAGGTCTCTGATGTCATTCATCAGGGAAAATTAGATATGCATTTTACAAGGGGAAAAGAACCTTGTAAGGAATATATAAACATTATCATAAGGGACCTGAATTCTGGTTCTGCTCAGTATCACAAGAGATCTTTGCCTCAGTAAAACAATGCGTTTGTAATAGGAGGTAACGAGTGTTCAGCTCTCCAAAGGCATGCTGAAAGAACTCCAAATGTGCCAAAGAATTTCATCAGTTTGGCAAGACAGAAGAGACAGAAGATTAACAAACTTCATCCTGTGTGCAGAAGCCTCCCCCTCATTCACCTCCTGTCTGCAGTATGGATTCCCAGGCCCTCCTTTCTGCAAATGCTACCTAGGTATGCAAGTCTGGCTTGTAGAGAGAGAGACAAACAATTGCCGAAACAGAGAGATACTTCAGGTCTTTTGTTTAGTTCAGGTAAAATCTTTGTTATCTTAGCTTAACTTGTACAAGTTTGCATTTTTAAGTATTTTCATACTCTCTTCATTGTCCTTTAATGACAAGGAGGAATTTTGCTCTACTATAATCTCTGTATGTTTTCAAGGAATATTGTCTGTTGTCATAAAGGGGTGACATTCAGTTTTAGTATCAGAACAAACACACAGTAAACAAGGTAAACTGTGGTATGGTTTGGGCTGAGTTCACCTACCCTGCTAAGTAAGCTTCCTTCTAGAAAGGTAAAGCTGAAAAAAGAAAGGTAAAATTATACTAATTACTTTTGGCCTTTGAAGAAGATTTTTTTTTGTTTTCAGTTTTGTGGTTTTTGTTTGTTTTATGCATCCAGTGCATGCAGTCCTGTGGATACAGTGCAATATTTCTTTCTTTAAGCTCTATTTTTGAATATCAGACTAGAAAATTGCTGGTGACAATTAGTGTTGAACAAATAGGCTGTTGAACAAATAGACTGTTCAAATACTGTTGAATAAATAGGTTGATTTGGGTTCACACTTAGTTTTCGGTACTCTGATTCTCACTTTGCTGATATTTCCAGGTTTCCATCTCTCTCTCTCTATTAGGTGTGGCATCTATTATGTCACTGAAACAGAAGTCTTTTATCACCTCAGCATTGCTCTGATATGTCTTCTGATTATTTCTCTTTCCCTGTGTGAAGGTCATGGGAAAGTTCTGCAATGTGGCCTGATGGATTTGAAGCAAGGACACATTCTGCAGACCAGACTGTCTCTGTGTTTGCACTGTCCTCCTGGGTGACCTTGGATCGACCTTTAGTGTTCATATTTCAGCTACCTCTTTTCATCCGTTCTCCCAAATTGCTCTTTATATTTATAAAATATACTCTCTATAGATTCAAAAAACTACCTCAGCATTTGTAGCTCACTAGAAACTATTTTGTACCATGATGCCTACAAGAGTCTTTAAATCTCAGGCTGCGACTCTCAGTGAAAACCACCCCTTACGTCAACAATAGTCTCACCATTTCTTCGTGCCCTTTATTCTGGTTAAATCTACTAGTTGTCTACGTGGCTGTGTGTCTTGGTTGTGCTCTGGGATGTGCTTAGCACAATAGTGTGTCAATGAGCAGATTTCTGTGTTTTCAAGGGATGCAGACAGCAGTGAATTACCTTATGTGTGGACCAACAATGCAAAAATAGGAATAATACAATATAATTTAGAAAAACATTCTGAAGTGCACTGAAAACAAGTTGGGTAACCCAGGGAAATTTTGATCAATGGTAAAAATCCTGTTCCCAACCATCAGTAAAAATTGTTATGTACATAGACCCAACTTATGTCATATTTCATATTAGACAAATGTTTTGCTGAATGATATTACAGGCTCTGGTTGGGATAGAGTTAACTTTCCCTGCAGTAGCCCATATAGTGCTGTACTCTGCACTTGTAGCTAGAATAGCATTGGTATGCCACCAGTGTTTTGTCTATTGCTGAGCAGTGCTGGCACAGCACCAAGACTCCCTCCAACCCCTGCAAAGCCAGTAGGATGGGAGAGGGCGAGAAGTGGGGAAGGCACCATCACCAGGGCATCTGACTTAAACCAGCCAAAGGGATATTCCATGCCATATGGTGTCACACTCATCAATAAAAAGTGGGAAAGGGAAAGGAGAGAGGGGACTCTTGTGAAGATGTCTGTCCTCCTAAACAATCACTACGTGTATTGAGGCCCCACTTCCCAGGCAGTGGTCAAACTTTGCTTATTGATGGAAAGTAGAGTTTTTTTTTTTTTTCTCTCTCTCTGTGCTTACACGTGTCCTTTGCTAGTTTTTTTTTATATTTTTTATTTTTTTATCTTTTCCCTTTAATTAAATTATCCTTATCTCAACCTAAGAGCCTTTTTTTCTTTCCAGAATACTTCTTCTGAAGAGGGGGACTAAGAGAGGAGTTGTGGTGGAATTTAGCTTTTTTCTTTTTCCTTTTTTTTTTTTTTTTTAATGAATTATCAGGACAATCTGCTTCTAAGAAGAGAACAGTACCGGCTTATTTAAAAATTTTCACTAAGTTTCAGAAACTTTGCAAAACATGTTAAAGCAATATGGGAAACCACAGTCCTCAGCCATTCAGTCCTAGGTCTTTATCAGTTCTGTCAGCTAAAGGGAAAATTGCAATGGTGGATATGGCTTGCGAACTTTTGGCCATTCAAAACATCTGAGACCTATTCAATCATATACATGTTTATGTGATCTTAAATGACTTCTACTGTATAGTGGTTTTGAATCAACTTGATAATTAAAATGGAATAAAGTTCAAGCATACTACACTAAAGTAATTTAAAGTCCTTTATGTTTTGCAGTTAAGAAATGCATACTGTATACAAACTATTATAAATAAGATAATTTGAAATACAGATAAATAAATTTGTTTGAAAGTAAACACTTTGCAAGTCTAACTGGAAATATATTGGAAACTGGCCAACTAAATATTCCATATTGAATGAAATAATGTCCAATCATATCTATATGCTTCTTGGAAGATTAAACACCAGTAGTAATAGTAGCAGTTACTGATATGCAGGCACATTTGGTATCCCAGTCCTTTAAATATAATCAGATAGGAACTTTAAAAGCAATAAAAAAAATATATTTTTTTTATAAATTATCAAAGGGGGACAGAAAAAAATAGTATCATATTAGTACAATTTCCATATGATACCGGAAGAGGATTCTACATATTAAATATTCCTGATTTACATGTACACATAAAGTTAACTTTCTTTTTTTTTTTAATAACTATGTCTGAATATTATGTTTTTGGTCTGACTATTAATCATTCTCCTTTACCTCACACTGCCACTTGGCTTTCCACCAATCCATTTAAGATTTATTTTTTTTCTGTGAGTCTGTCTGTGAAGATAAAAAACATTTGTGTTAAGAGGAAAAGTTTCCACATTCTTTTCATGATAGTTGGCAGCATCTATTTTTCACTCAGTGTTATGAGATCTCTAATAATATCAGAAGAAAATTCAAGTAGGATTATGGGATTAAGAATCTAAGTTTTACTTCATCCTTTGCTGGTTAAGCAGACAAGCACAAGCCACTAACAGGTTAAACAAGCCAGGTACTCACTTTCATTATACCTGAATCCAGGAAACTATGGTGCCCACTTTAGTGACTGGAGAAAACTTTCTTTTCTGTCCAAACTTATCTGAGCTTCCTGGGCAGATAGTTGTCCCAAAAGAGTGCTTGCAAGAACAGGGAGTCTGTTAGTACTGGCTATAGGAGTAATGGGTGACTAGGGTTAAGAAAAAGTTAAGACAAGAAAGTGAATTAAAAAAAGAGAGAGGGCAGAGACAGGATTTTGTTCTCTTTCCAACAAAACCAAGGTTACCAACAGGATCCACTACTTCACTGCTTTGGGGAGTTGACTGGAATAATCTCAAAGTATGAAAACACTGCCAAGGAGAGCTGAAGACTTTTAGTTCCTATAGGTTGAAGATAATAAAAATGAAATTTTAAAATGTCACAGACTTGGAACAGAAGACTTGTGACATTTAGTCACAAATTAAGTCAGAAAAATATAAATACATTTCTTAAAAAGGCAAGCCATCTTCAGTTTTCTGTGGCTTCAGGTTCCAATGGGAATGAAATCAAATGTGTTTTACTACAGAAGGAGAAGCTGGAATCCATTGGAATCTTGGCATAAAAATAAGGAAAAAGAAATTTTAAATGGTGCAAGGCCAAGGCCTAGAAATGCAGGTAAGAGAAGGCCTAGAGAAAGGACTTTCAAAGCAGACAATACAAGTCCTTGAATTCAGGCTATGTGCAACTTGCCCAGAAGCTGAACTGTAGTCAAACAGAAATCTTGTCATTTGTCTGCAGTTACCTGTAAGGGACAGAGGCACTGCAGTGCAATTCACTGGAACTTTCTGTCCAACAAGCATGTCTTATCAGAGCAAATCCAAAAAACAAACAAACAAACAACAACAGCAACAACAAAACACTTAAACATTTACCTCCATAATGCATTTTCTTCAAAAGAAATGAACTATAAATAATACTTAACTTATTCCATATTTTTCATTTTATATTGTGAAACATCTATTGCTGCTTTACAGTTAGGACTGGTCACAAGCTTGTTTTTCTGCCAGCCATGTGTCAGCTGATTCCTTTTCTTCCTCTTCCAAGACCATTCTCTCTGATATTTAGCATGCCCTATCACAGCTTCTCAGAATACAGAAAGAAAACTCAAGTGAGGTATTTTTAATTGATTGCATTTCATAAAATGTACCTATCTTTTATTACATTTAAAAGAGGATAAACTTAACTTTTCTTCTCTATTTTAACTCCAACATTTTTTTGGCTTTTAAACCCTAGATTTGTGCTGTTGGCATTGATTAATAATTTTTTGGAAAGGATAGTGTAAGAGTTACAAAGATATAAAGAAATGTTTTTTCATATATACTTTGCAACAGCTGAAAGAAAAAAAAAAAAAAACAAAAAAAACCAACACCTTCAACATAATGGACCTGATTTTCATTTACACAGTTCTGGCAGCATAGAGTAGTCATAAATTATATTTAATACACTTTATTCTTTTTGCTGCCAGAATGTGTAAAGGGGCCTTTATGTAAATAAGAATCAGGGCCAATGTATTTTGGAACTATATTTCTTTGGAAATCTTTACTATACCTTAACTCCTTATGTTTTGACTTCTTGGACTGCTCATGGTTTAAGTGTACAAGATTCCTACCCTGAATCAACAATAAATGAAATCAGCCATATACATCCAGCAACTTATTTCTATTAAGGAGTAAAAGAAGGGTGGAAGATTGTGTGGTTAGAACTGAGGTTTTCAAGACACTGTGAAAATAAGATTAATTTTACCAAAGATTTTGATTGGGAATAATTAGCAATTCTGAGTTCTTTCTTAATAGACAAGTTGGGTACTAATTATGTTTCCGCCATTTCTTGAGCTATTATCATATTAATATCCTTTAGTGACACTTTCATGATGACAAGGGGGAAAAAAGAGAAATGGAAAAAACTGAAAAGTTTTCCTAAACTCATAATTATTTCTGGGAATAAAAGAAGCATCATAATAACCCTGGAAAAATGAGTTATTTTGATGAAACGTTGAAGGATAGTTGATGAGCAACTACAATGACTAAAATTTATGAAGCTTCTTTTCTTTAACACCTCATAATTCAAACAGTGAGGTAACCACGTAAAGTTCTGAAGGTTTTTCTTCTGTCACAGGGGATAAGGAATCTGCTGTATCTTTCAGATTAAATGCATTATACTTACATTTTAAAATAGTGGTTTTAAGAACATCTGAAAGTGTCACTAATGATTTTCTTGATGGGCTTAATAATATACGTCTATTTTTATTAATGGTGACCTTTCAAGTGTACAATTAATTATACTTTCATAAAATCTTCTTTCCAGTTATGTCTTGGTAATAAAATGAGCATGTTTCCTCCACAATAGCAAAACTAAACTATCCAGTCAGAGTTTTAATATTGCAATGGTTAAATGAATCACATTTAATGGCTAGTGTAAGAACATACTAACTTTTTGTAAGGAATAATTTTGTCAAGATTTGAAATAATTATGAAATAATTATAAAATGAAAGATAAAAATACTCACATGTAAGAAAGAAGGACAGAAAGAAAGAAAGAAAGGGGGATGGGAAGGAAGGGAGTGAGAAAAGGAATGAAGGCAGGCAGGCAGGCAGGCAGGCAAGAAGGCCTGCATGGCCTGGTGCCAAGAACTGCAGATCTAAATTCTGTGTGTTTGGCTTTAGGGTTAGAGTTACGGTTACAGTTGAGAGAATAGAAACCCTAGAACTTCTGCTGTGTTGGAGCAGGAAAGGGAATGCCGAAGGAATGAGTCAGCTGCAAAATAAATGTCATTTGGGAGCTTCTTTTGTGCTGTATTCCAGATGGCATTCTCTTGGCTTTCTCTCTCTCAACCAAAATCCTAATCCAAGACCTAATCCTGATGGAAGGTTGAACCTCAGGACTTGTTTCCCTCACCGTCCTCACCACAAACTCAAATTTGCCCACAGAAAATGTTAGATTTGGAATAGGAGAGGGAAGGATCTGAATGAGAGTAAGGCTGGGAAAAAGCTGTCCAAATTAAATGAGAGCTGCTATGGGAATTCCATCCCAAACAGTATTTGCAGCAGGAGCTGCCACCTGTCTTTCCCATGACAGAAATTTCTGCATGAATTCTCAAATACATATTTTCCTCCCACAAAAAGTATTTCAAAGGTTAAACTTATCTCTTTGGAGCTCTTTAGCCACTCCATTGCAGAAAAGGCATGATTCATGTGCTGAAAGTTAGAGTATAAACTGCATGCTAACTCTGTAGCCTCTCAGCAGGTCTTATTAGCATAGGCTTAGCAACACACATATGGCTTCTGGATTGATACTGGCTTATACCAATTCGCTTTAATCCTACAAAGTGAACATATGATGGTATTTCCTGATCCATTCACATCCTTTCACATTGCCTTATAAAGCAGACGTCAGCTCCAGCATTTCATAAAAATATGAAGAATAATCTCATTTTATTGCACAATTAATGCATTGTAGCTTTGGTAATGGAGTGTTTTACCTAGGGGAGGTCTGCTATAATGGAAGTACTTTCCACCCTGAC